>NC_142934.1:100722662-100847662 GCF_046866305.1 Octopus bimaculoides | reverse complement strand
TCTCTACTCATTCTGCAAACAGTAATCCATTTGATCATATAATATTTCGAGATGTGTATATTATACATACATGTGGTCCTGATGTTCTGTGCGTATTTTCGCATCAAGCTTTATTTTGGCCCATAAATACTTTACTATTTGCAGACACAACAGCAACCCAGTACTGTTGATTCAAAAAATTTAATTCGCATCGACAAGTTCATGTATTTCATTGTGTATTTGATAGATAGTCTTTCATATTCGAGGTAAAATATTATCGACTTTCGCTTATATACATTTGTAAAATTAAGGAAAAATGAAAAATATCCGCACCGATATCTACTTTTTTCTTTCTTCCATCATTTCTTTCTATGTCCAACTGTTTGTGGTTTTTCTTTCTGCACACACACACACACACACACACACACACACACACAGACAGACAGACACACACACACACGCACACATACACACACAGGCGCGCGCGCATTTATATATACGTATCTATATGTCTGTGTATGTGCGTGTTCGTAATATTCTTATACAATAATATTTTTCATATTGACCTCGAATAACCATCATCAGTCACATAAGCCATCTTCAGACTGCAGCTGTTTTAGCTGGACGAAATTCGAAGTCACTATCTACAAAATTCTTGAATAAGAATAATAAATTTGTACTCTACAAATTATGGAGCAACCCATGAAATGTAATGTAAATTTATCTCTATTGCAATTGAACATAAAAACAAATACTAATACATATGTGTGTGTATGTGTGTGTGTGGCGATTTGTACTTGTGAGTGTATGCGTGTAGCGTGTATACATTTATACACACACACATATGCATATATGTATGTGCGTGTGTGTGTGTGTGTGTGTATTATATAGGTAGGATTAATTATGCAAGCCGTGTCCGCTTCAAGCACTCCTTATTCCAGTATTCCAAATCAGTATCCTTTACACGATGTGTATGAGTGCCCTTTAGATAAGAGCTGAAAAGTTTGGAAAATACTTTTGCGAAACGTTTAAAAATGGAATGAGGAAATTGGTATATTTTTTGATATTATTTATTCATAAAATTGTATGTGTTGTAGAAAGCATGTAAGACATTTACTATTAAAAATCAAAAGACAGCTTATATGTCTTCTACAATTTTATTACTCTTGTTAGGAAATGAAATATATTTAATTATAAATAAATACTTCCAAGAGTTTCTGTAAACTTGTAAATTCCCATTTTGATATATGTGGCAATATGTACATATTTATAAATATATGAATAAATAAATAAATAAATAAATAATTAAATGGAGTTAAACGCATGTGTTATTCAAATTCTTTTACTTCTGACACAGGTTTCCGACCAAAAAGTACAAACATTAAGAATAGTTTAGTTAAATTTTTCCGTAGAATGGGCTTAAGCATCACTTTTTATGATGTAACGAAGGCCAAATTGTTAGATATTACACTTAACTTACAATAATTCGTACTTCCCATACCAAAGACCATCGACCGATCTTAAGTATATTAGCAAATTCAGTAATCATTCTAGAGCAATTACTAGGAACTTTGTTCAGAATATTTCATTTACATTGTCTAAGTTATCTGCTAATATTGACATTTTCAATGATGAGGCCGAATTTTATAACTCTGCCTTACTCAAAGCAGGTTATACAGAGAAAGTTACCTACATTAATTCCAGTCAATCTTATTCTACCTTTACTAATGGAGAGATGAAATCTAGTTGTAAGGATATAAACGATATCAATTTTAATTTATACTCCAAACGAAACAGAGCAAGGGAGATAACCCTTATTTAAAACCCTATTTTCGTTCTAAAGGTACATATATATCTTTCAAAGTTAGTTACACTAAAAATAAGGAAACTAATAGTAAAACCATTTGGTTATTTATTCCTTATGGGAGGCAAATTAAATCTAATCTTCCTTTGCTGTTTCGTGAAGCTGTTAATAGGAATTTTCCAAAGAATTGTAGGCATTACTCCATTATCAACTCACACACAGTATTGGTTTTCCAACGCAAACAGATCTCTTACAAATTATCTCCTCACATCATATTAGCCTGTTGAATAGGGACATATTTAATAATACTAACATTAATTTAGCTAATACCATCCAACCCCCTAGAAATATTAATAACAAGGTTATTGTATCTGAAGTCAATTACAACAGAATCAAGTCTATGTCAAGTAACTCTAAAGTTTAAAATTCTATATACCAGTGTAACATTACTTCTGGACAATAAAAACAATATATAAACACATGTCAAATATTATGTCAGATCTATAATTAAAAAAATGACATATAGTGACAGAAAATGGGATATTGTATAATGTTATTATTGTCCTTTTAGTAAACAAATGAACAAGAAAATTGACACAATACAATGTCTGCAAGTTGATGAATACCACCTATTCCCCTCCATTTTTTTTATTTCTATATAAACTAATGGTAAAATATATTTTTATACGCACCCATTTATGGCACTTGCTAATGCAATTAAAAAAACACTGGTGTAATAATAATTGGGTATTCTTCAAGCAGTATATTGGATAGATATTATTCCTTAGTGGGTTGGATTCACAACCCCTAACTTTCTTGGGTATATATATACTTTAGTAATAAAACTGCAAAAACAGCACAAAAACATAAGAAAAATTTGCTACTCAGTGTTTCAGGTTCCTGTTCGTCGGACAGTTGTGATTGAGAACGTGATACTCGGAGTAAAATTTTTTGTGATATTTTTGTGATGTCTTTGCAGCTTTAATCATAGCATATTAATCTACCTCTGGAATTCGAGTACTATTTTTTCTCACATTGTTTCACATTTATGTGCTTACTCTGGTATATATATTTGTGTGTGCATGTGTCTATGTGTGTGCGAACGTGTATGCGTGTTGGTGTGTCGATGTGGAGGCGTGTGGCTTGGTGATTAACGCGTTGCTGTTATGTTCATAAGATTGTGGTTTCGCTTCCTGCACCAAGTGACGCCTAGCTTCCTTGAGCAAAAAAAAGTCCACTCAGGTCCCAAACATAAGTAATAGGGTCACATACCAGTGTGCCGCCCAGAGGGCGAGGACATATACGACACAAAATTCGATATTTTCGTGGAGTTATGTAGTGAGGTTTGACTAATAAAGTGTGATGTGGCGAAGAAGAAGAAGAAGAAGAAGAAGAAGAAGAAGAAGAAGAAGAAGAAGAAGAAGAAGAAGAAGAAGAAGAAGAAGAAGAAGAAGAAGAAGAAGAAGAAGAAGAAGAAGAAGAAGAAGAAGAAGAAGAAGAAAAATTAACGGTATTTATAGCATGAGATTTTTTTAGACAACAAAAATGAAATATACTATCGGTTCTTCAGTATTTGTTGCTGAACAATATTTCTCAATGGTGTGACCGTAAAGTCGGATTAATATCCATAAGAAACAAAATTAGTTTCAAACCATACCTCATACAATGTACATTTTGCATAGTCCGCATATACTTTGTTTAATTCAGTCTGACTGTGCGTATATGTATATATATATATATATATATATATATATATATATATATATATATGTATATATATATATATATATATATATATATATATATATATATATATATATATATATATATATATATATATATATATATATATATATATATATATATATATATATATATATATATATATATATATATATATATATATATATATATATATATATGTATATATACATATATATATGCGTACATGCATAGATATATGTGCATACAAATAGGTTCACCTAAAACTACAAATGACGAAACATAAATATTACTTCAAGTACATCCGGTGAGTTTTATCTCTACACCTTGATACCTCAATGAAATGCAATACACATACTCACGTACACACTTATACACACACACACAAACTTATATATATATATATATATATATATATATATATATATATATATATATATATATATATATATATATATATATATATACATACATATATGAGGAATATGTTTATAGAGAGAAACGGAATGTGAAGGAGATAATAGTATGAATGTGACAGATGCTAAGTGCAATCTATAGAAAGTTCAGATAATGGAAATGAATAAATTATCCATTCAGCTAACACATTTGGATTATGGCTCTTTCATGAATACACTTGTCATCATGGATTACGTTAATCCATGTTGACATGTATATTTGTATCTAGAAATACAAATAGGTAATTGCCAGTCATTGAGCTTGACAATGTAATTAGAACTATGGAAATGCATGTATGCAAACAAGCACTCACGAATGTACTCACAAGGTAGCTTGTACGAGTAAGCTCACATATATGTATGTATGTATACATATATATGTGTGTGTGTTTGTGTGTATATGTATATCTATATTTTCATGTATATATCTCATTATGTCTTTCTTAATTCCATTTCCGTCCTTTCATAGAGGCTATCGATCGAAATTGTAGATTTTAGTCTTTTTCATCCGTTAGAGATTACATACACTTCTTTGAATGTCATTTGTTCGCTCTATACGTATACGCTTTTTCATTGACGCGCGTTCGCTTTACCGTCATTATGTTATATTTATTGGTTTATCTATACCTTATTTGATAACCCAAGTCATGTTTTTTTTCTTTGTTTTTCTCTGCCTCTCTCCACACTTATGCATGTATGAAAGTAGGCACGTTTGTGTACACTCATACATACTTACATATATTATTCTTTAACAAGAAAAGTATTACTAGTGACTTTGAAGTTTCTTGGCTACAGTTACACTAAAGAAAATATTGCTTGAAAGAAAGTTCCTTTCTAGAGGGGAGAAAGAAGGAGTTGCCATTATCGTTATACGTGTTTTTATCACCATGTACGGACGGGAGGTTTTTGGAGTATACCAAAAAATGATATCGGTATCATTGTAGAAATTTCTATGTTCTAGGTACGATTTAAAGCTACATATTTAGTTTCTTATTTCTAGGAGATTGTGTTAGGAAGAAAGTAGTTAATAGCATTTTAACTTATCTGGTAAAGGCTGTTTGTCTTCTCTGTTCTTACAAATATGCTTCGGTTTGTTATTATCAGCTTGACATTCTGTTTCAGTTATTTCTGCTGGCCGTTCGGTTGCTTGTTAAATCGTATTGCTTTAACATTTCGAATAGATCTTCGTCAAAGGTTGGTAGCAATAGATTGGTTTGAGGATATTTAACGTCTTAAAACCATAGTTGTTAGTGGGATATTTCTCCTTTCAGTATTTTTCGTAATGATAAATTCTCCATGTATGTCTTTTGGCAAAATATTTGGATTAGTGATTCAGGAATTGATTCTTGGTTATAATTTGTATTTTTTCGTATTGGGCCTTGCTGCAACTTTTGCTGTTTTACAAATAATGTTATGATAGCACACATGTCAGAACCGAGTTATATTAATGTTTGTTTTGTTTTTATTGCTAACTTATGATAAAACATTTGTACATTAAACTGAAAACATACTCAATAATTTTTGCAGAATACATGTTTATCATTGTTTCACAAGAATAGTATTGACAGTGACATGGAAGCTCCTGCCAACTAAGCCATCATCAGACTACCCCTGAAAATTTTAAGTTAGCTTAGACTATATAATGCGAAGATAAGCTCAAACATATCACAGTCCAATGATAGTTTAGCAGGCCGTAACGTATGTGTGTATGTGTATATGTACCTTTGTATATATGCAGGCATGTATGTGTATGCGTATTAACTGAAAAACTCTACACTCATGACCTATGTATTATTATATTATTTAATGTTTTGTCATGAATTTTTTTCTCATGTGAAATGAACGTTAGGATTGAACTTGAGACGTTTTTTCCGTAATAATACAACGCACAAGCGAATGGTTTAAGGCTTCCACAAAACTTGAAACCCTCTTCGGCAACGAGCAAATACTGAGAACAAAATATCTACAATGAATAATTATAGTCCCTTGAACCATGTTCTCTTTGATTGAATATGTTGAGGATGCACACGGCTGTAACAGAAGCTGGTGATAATTTCCCACCCATCCAGTATTAATCAGTGAAGCTTCAGTTCTACTGGTAAACATTTGTTGGACGTACACTTTCTTGATAAATTCATTTTTAAAGCGTACATGCATCAAAATTCAAGAATTTTCATATAAATTACCATTCAAATTAACATCTCAAATACTTGTATTCCAATATACGACATTAAACAATGACAGAAATATAATAGGAAACAGCAATATGCAAATATCTTATGAAAGATTAAAAACCTCTTCAGAATGCAGCAACACTTTATTCCACTAGCATGTTTCATATCGCTGAAACATAAATGAGAACTTGAATGTAAAAATAATTAATAATTCCTTACAAAAGCTGACGGTTTCCTGTTTATAAAGAATGTCCTGAATGTACAACCAAGTGGACACAAACATAAATTCAACTTAAAGATTAGATCTGATTCACAAGATTGAATGTATAGATTGTATTAGATTATCTGGAGGTATTTTCTAATGGTTCTATCACTGCTTGTAAGAATAGTGTTGTTTCTCTTGACGAACAGCCATATTATAACGAAACGAACATTAATCATGAATCAACAAGAAAACCTTTACGTCGTCCCGTGACCTGCAAGCAAATCTCTCTCAAACTCAACATTACTCTCTTAAGGAAAGAATGGAACATAGAACACTTTAGTCATAGATATTCAAAAATTCAATTTTGTCATAACTAGATCTACTCAACCACATGTGACCTAAAGTTAAACCGCACCAAGGCTATCAATATTAATCAGCTCAAAATTCAGTGACAACCTGAAGAATTCCTTCAAAAATACTTCTGCCACAGCACTAACGAATATTTCCATAATGAGAAATAAATTTTCTATTACACTTTTTGTTGAACTAATGAGAGAACATATTCATAAACACATGACCTACTAGAAATAGAAGTGAAATAAAGTCCCGATCGCATGTTGTCATTCATTTAACAGACCCGTAAGATAACGTGATCTTATACGAAATAAGTTCATAAAACAGATGTGATCAGCGTTGTAAATATGTTTCGAAATAAATCAGGTTGATGAAGACTTGTGGGGGCGAGAAGTAGAACGAAGAGGAGGAAAATGAAGAATTTGGAAGAGGAGGAGGGGTAGGAAGAGGAGAACGGGGAGACATGTGTAATTAAGAATACAAAATACAGGTCGACCATGTTATTTCCGAATGTTTCATAAAGAATGTAATGCAATGTAGATCTAAATTATACCGTGGAAGAAATTGGTTTACTACTACAGAAAAGAAAATGCTACCGCTCCATCATTAGCTGTCGATGGAAAGTATTTATGATGGTGTGTCTGTATAGATGACAAGTGAGTGATTGGTAGCCACAGAGATTAGTATTATGAAGCCATACATCATACAAAATAGACATTGTTCTGATATTCTTGGTCTAATTCAGTAACTGTTTTTCACAATGTAGACAAGTATTACAGCAGCACAGAAACCCAAATGTTGACATCTGCCACAGATTCCAATAAAAGAAGTGCGTGACATCCGAGTTTTGAAGAAACTCATAAACTTCCGCTATTTTCTAGCTCCCCGAAGGCTAAATACCGAGCAGTATATTATGAATCCTTTATAAATTGCTTTGAAGTAGCTGTCATCAAGTTTCATTTCAACTGTCATCGACCAGATTGTGGAAATGTGCTGTGACATCTTGTATTGTTACATACAAGCATGAATACACGCACGCACACGCACACGCATACACGCATCACGCATATATACATATTAACAGAATAATATATAAATACACGCATAGAGAATTGAAAACGGGAGGCAGAGTGAGAGTAAGTTGGAAAGTAAGAGAAATATGAGAAAAGAAGGTCAGAGAAGTAGATATTGCAAACAAACAAAAAAGAGATTGAAAGAAAGTGGAATTCCACTTGGTAACTACCACTAGCAATATTCTTTCTATTATAAGTCGGTGAACTAGTAGAATCGTTAGTGCGCCGGGCGAAATGCTTAGCAGCATTTCGGCGGTCTTTACGTTCTGAGGTGAAATGCCACCGAGATCGACTTTGACTTTCATCCTTTCGGAGTCCATAAAATAAGTACCAGTAAAATACTAGGGACGAAGTACTCGACTTGCTTCATCTCCCGAAATCATTGGTCTTTTGCCAAAATTTGAAGTCAATATTCTTTATATAACACGCACAAGGCCTGACATTATATGTGGGGAGAGGTTAGTCGATTGCATCAACCGTATTGTTCGATTGCTTCTTATTGTATCGACCCCCGGAAGTATCAAAGCCAAAGTCGACATTTGAACTTATAATGTAATACCCGAAGAAATGCCACAAAGCATTTTTTCTGGTACTGTAACAATTCTGCACGTTCGTCGCTTTCACTCACCAGTAATATGAAGTTATGTGAATAATAATTTTAAAACTAATATCACGATTTATGTGTGTGTGGGTGTGTATGTCTATATATATATATATATATATATATAAGATTTAGATATATATATCCATCTTGACATAGCCAAGGCTAGCCTGCTAGCCTTGGCTATGTCAAGATAAATTTTTATGTATTCTTCTTCCCACTTGGATTTTAAATGTTGCCAAAATTATAATATGTCTATTCTACTGTAATTTTTCTATATTTTTGTGCAGCTGAAGATTGCTCTACATATTGCATTTAATGAAATGCTCGCATTACTTAAATAAATGGAGTAGCATGAGACGTGCGTACTGCAATCATCTTTAAAATCCGTGTTGCTTATTTTGATTTTATTTATATATATATATATATAAAACAATAATACTTTTGTACAAATATATTATATTCGGTATACGACCAGCAGTTATTTTCACCATCTTATATCCATTTTTATATATTAATTTTTCCTTGTTTCTTACAGTTTAGCACCTCGATTAATTAAGTTTATTCCGTTTTCTACTAAAATATTGTTTTCACGCTTTATTCCTCTTCATATATAGTTCCTTACATTGTTTACAAGAACGACCGGCACAATTTTCAATGGTTAACTTGTCTCTGAGTGTACAGCATAAATTCAGGCGACATTGTTTTTCATCACTTACGACACTTTGGCCGTTCATCACTTTATTAATGTTTGTTCCATAAAATTTCTTCCGACAATGCACAGATCTCAACCATTGACGAGATTCCACCAACACATTTGTTTGCATTGACGTTTTTCTCTAAAGTAATAACACTACATATTTTTCTGACAAAAGCGGATTCCACTGTTCTATTTTTGATGCAGATCAGTGTCTGAATCTAACTCTGTGGGATATAACCACAAATTGGTACAGTAAAGCGCATTGGCAGACAGAAAGTTGAAGTAAATGTGCAAGTGTGGAAAGAAAGAGGTTGTGGTGTTGGCTGTTCAACTTGCGTTTCATAATAAAAAGTAAATGATGTCAAATACACGAGCAGCGATTTTGTCTGTTTATTTTCATTTATTATTTTTTTTTACATAGTTTCAATATAATGCTTAACTTAGAATGTCTCCTATATGTAACGGTCGTCGTTGAGATTAGACGTATTGTATCAATAATGACAGTGATTATTCAATTGAAATTTTAAATTGGTATGAAGATTTATAGAGAGATGCACATATGATTTCTAATATGAAATATATTCTACCTAGGAAAAGCGGGTTTGAAAAATTTGATCGGAGCTTTAGGTTGTACTAAATTAAAATGACCAAGGAATCTACCAGAATGGATATAGATGCTGAAATTATTATCATGAGGAGCTAAACAAAATTTCTGCAAGACGCACTAGAACAAGGATAAACTGCGGATGAAATTGAACTTCATTGCAATGTTGTGTCTACTGGAACTTATATTTGCGCTGTCGAAAAATCAGCATGAGGCTTTAAATATTCAGAAAATGCATGTGGAATCGGAGAGGTATTAAAAATAAACGATGATACGAAAGCGTTGTTCACATATTTCCTTTTTTTATTAGGGCATCAAAATGAAATACACACACACACACACACACACACACACACATATATATATATATATATATATATATATATATATATATATAACAAAGGACACTATTAAGGAAGAGACTACAGTTAGTCGTTAACTACAGTTAGAAACTATTGGGGAAAGTTCAACATTATGATTACTGCAGATAATATAGCTTATTTTTTACTTGATATACAACCCTCAGATTTGAATGGTGTGTCGAAAAATATATCGCCAGATTACACCTGTGTCTAACAGATGTTTTTTTTATTGACAGTAAGTTTGCGATAAATACGATATGATATAGTGGCACTGGCAAATGTAATGTTCGAAGAAGTTTTAGATGATTATGCGGCCAAGAAATTCATATATAAGAATCTGATTATTAAAAAGCATAAGCAAACTGCAAGATAAGTTATTCGACTACACAATATAACTCTAAATAAGGTATATCAGTCAGTTTTTTGCTTATAACACTCCGAAATCTAAAAGTAATATAAATAATACTAGGGATGTGATCATAGCGAGCTCTGTATCCCAAATATGTGACATATTTGGTTAAGTACTTCACCATTACAGTAGTTGTTAATGATGATTATATAAAGTGCATTTTAAGAACATTCACCTATCACCCGCCATCACGGTCTTTTGTGGTGAGTAACGTTTTCTTCTAAGAATTAACTGCACTCGTTTTTTTTTTTCCGTTAGAAATTTGTCCTCAAATAGATTTTTAGGTATTTCGTACCGTTCTGTGTATTTAACGATTGGTATTTTTATGTATAAACGGTTGTATGATTTGCGTTCCGGAATTCCGATTTGCAACAACATGGAATTCCATGACGCGTCGGAAGAGGAATGATAACGATGTGAAACAAAATGTGGAGCAATAGAGAAAAGAAGTGTGGCGTGGAAAAGACAAATGCGTAAAAATATGTATCGACGACCAGGTGCAGAGAGAGAGAGAGAGAGAGAGAGAGACAGACAGACAGACAGACCGACAGAGAGAGACAGACAGACAGAGAGAGAGAGAGAGAGAGAGTTAATAGCATTGAACATAATGAAAAAGAAATAAATATTGTTTATATTTTAGAAATGTGAAAAATACAAATGCGTCTCTTTTTAATTGCCATTTAATTTCTTATCGTTGGATAATAAATCTATTACTCATAATGGCATAACTAAACGTTGACTCATTATTAAGACATATAGTGTCTAAGTGTCTAAATGTATGGCAGGACGAGATTTGGGATAAAAGGGCCTATATAATAATTTTCAGCTTAAATAATGTAAATCTGTTATTTTTAATTTTTACATGTTTTTCGTAAAATTCATTACTTTATTTCTAAGCTGAGAAGCGTATGTGAAATTTTATACGATGACAAGTAACGGTCGACATAATAGAACACAGACACCGATGCATTTGAGTGTTTAATTTATCCCTTCTTAAACGAGTTCCAATTTTACACAATCAATAATGTGTGTACCATTAATACACTGAGATTGATACTAGGAATTATATCCCTTACAGATAGTTATTTACTGTGTATCCAACAAAGAAATATTATTTATTTCCTTTAAATTTTTGTTAGATTTAAATGTAATGAAAGCATTATTTTTGCCAGTATCACTGCTATAAAACATTAGAAACTACCTCACATCCACCTCAGCACTCACCTTTCCATTGACTATAGCACAGTCACAATCTGATAATGTGTTTTATTTCTAAAACTAGTCATCAAAAATGGCAGACACTTTCGTCTTAATATGTACATGTTTGTATGGATATGTGCATAAGTGTGTGTGTATATGTTTGTGTATTTCTTTGTGCGTTTTAGTCAGTGGGCATGGGGTGCGTTTATATGTATGTGTGCATGTGGGTGCATATTTATAGGTATATAATTCTGGTAGGAATAGAGAGGTATTGGAGTGGAATTGATGAAATGAAAGCAATAATGACGTATTCAATTTCGAGTTGTCTGCACGAGATGAAAAAATGTTAATCATTATTCAATAATTAGATATGTTAAAGAAGCTCGGTATTTATACAGAAAAAGAATTCTATATTTCATGCACTTCATTTATTTTTGTTAACGTCATCATCAAAAAATAATATCCAAACGTTATTTGTATGTGTTTGTAATCTTGTAGATTTTGTGATATTCATTATCAGCAAATACAAAAAATATGGTCCCAGTGTCTTATATAAATATAAAAATATATATCATTACAGACACGGTGCATGGATAATGCATCCAATTTGCTACTAAATCACGGTTATTCAATTATATTCTTTATTATTATTATTATTATTTTATGTTTGACTTTTGTTTTGCATTTGTACAAGTTGGATCCAAGTCTCACCCAGAGACCTCAAGAGACAACAAGTTAGAAGTTCATGTAGGTGTTATGCCTAGGGTACCATATATTTGGATTTGTACAGTTTTGTTCAAGTGAATGTTTAAGAAACCATAAGAAAATTATGTTTGCTTTAAAATTTGAGATCACATAGACAGTATTTTACGTAGGATATGGGCAGTTCCCATGAGCACTATCTTTTGGACTTCAGCCATTTTGGGGTTTCCTGGTATCTGAGCTAGGTAGTAATCAGCCCGTTTCGCTGTCATTCCCAGGGCACCTATGACAATAGGTATTGTTTTCGTCTTCAGATTCCACATTTTGCTAATTTCTATTTCAAGATCTTTATATTTGCTCAGTTTTTGGTAGGTCTTGACAGATACGTTTATATCAATTGGGACAGTCATATCAATGAGGAGGCATGATTTTTGTCTGAAGTCTTTCAGTATGATGTCTGGCCTATTTGCGTCTATCTTTCTGTCAGTTTGAATGGTGAAGTTCCAGAGGAGTGCAATGTGATCATTTTCAAGTACTGGGGGTGGTTTGTGTTCCCACCAGTTTTTATCATGGGGCAAGTCCAGGTTTTTGCATATTACCCAGTGAATATATTGTGCAGCTCTATCATGCCTGTTGAGATACTCTGTAGGCGCAAGCAGACTGCACATGGAGACAACATGATCGATGGTCTCATTTTGTTGTTGGCATATACGACATAATGGGGAGCTGCCGTTCTTTAAAATGTTGGCCTGGTAGTTCTTTGTAGGTAGGCATTGATCTTGGGCTGCTATGATAAACCCCTCTGTTTCTGATTTCAATCCAGAGGCCATTAACCATTGGTGGGTAAGGGCTTTGTTAATATCTGCATTATTCGCTCTCTTTGGGTATTTGCCATTGAGAGGTTTTCCATGCCATTTTTCAGTCATAATAGCTAAGGCAGCAATTTTAGCACGGGTTTTCAAGCGCTTAGCTTTTTCTGTAGGTGTTTCTAGTTCGTCTAATTCTTGAATTTGTTGCAATTGGAATTCACTTAGATATTCCTTTGCCTGTTTTGTTACTGAGTAAGATGCTTTCTTGCTTTCATATTTTAAGACAAGTTTTAGCATCCAGTCCTCAGAGTTTTTCATATAGGTGTCTAGGCCAATTGTGGCTACCTTCATTGATAATGCCAGCTGTAGTAGTCCTCGACCTCCCTCTTTTCTTGGCAGATAAAGACGTTCTATATCTGCCTTAGGGTGGTGCATTCTATGCATTGTCAACAGTTTTCGTATTTTTCTGTCAACATTACATATTTCAGTAATTGACCAGTTAACGATGTTGAAACTGTAAGTCACGACTGGTATGGCTAGAGCATTGATCGCTTCGATCCTGTTTCTCGCGTTCAGCTCTGTCTTCAGTATTGCTCTCACCCTGCGATAACATTCTCTTCTGATCCTTTCCCTCATCACTGAGTGCTTGATATTGTCCCCTTCAATTACCCCTAGGTATTTGTAGCTCTCCGCTGGTTCTAACTCTTTTATGACATTTTGCTGGTCAAGGTTCACATTAGATGTATTTGTCATTTTTCCTTTGATAAAGATAGCTTTTGCACATTTATCAAGGCCAAATTGCATCCTGATGTCATCACTGAATTGTTTAACAATCGCTAGTAGGCCTTTGAGTTGTTGGTCATTTTTTGCAAAGAGCTTTAAATCACCCATGTAAATGAGATGATTTATATTTTTATCAAATATTTTATAACCATACTGTGCATCATTGAGCAATTTTGAGAGCGGTATTAGGGCTAGACAGAAGAGGAGTGGTGATAGTGAGTCACCCTGGAAAATGCCACATGAAATTCTTACATCTCCAGCATTTAGAGATTCATTGTCATTGTTCAACATCAGTGTGGTTCTCCATGATCTCATACTTACAGATAAAAAGTTTCGCAGAGTAGGAGCTATTTTATACATTTCCAGACATTTCCTAATCCAGCTATGTGGTAGGCTATCAAAGGCCTTTTTATAGTCTATCCAGGCTATTGACAAGTTTTTGTGTCGCTTGTGACAATCTTCTAAGATCATCTTATTGATGAGTAGCTGATCTTTACAACCATAAGATCCACGTTTACATCCCTTTTGCTCATTAGGGAATATGCTACTTTCTATTAAAAAACTATAGGTGTACTCGGTTAGGACAGATGTTAGCGTCTTATACATTGTTGTTAAGCAGGTTATGGGGCGATAATTTTTTGGTTCGTTTGTTTCCTCATTTTTTGGAAGCAGGAATGTTAAACCATTAACTAGCCAAGAGGGCATCAAACTAGGATTTTGCAAAACATCGTTGTAAAGTTTTGTTAGCAGTTCATGGCTTTCTGGGAAGGCATTCAACCAGAAGTTAGGAATTTTATCCTTTCCTGGAGACTTCCATTTGCTTGACCTCCTGAGAGCAGATCTTATATCTTCTACCCTGACCCCCTCCCACTTTTGCTCCTCTAAGGAGTCTAGGTCTGTAGCTATTCTATCAATCCAAGGGGCCTTTTCATTGTGTGTTTTATCTTCTGCCCAGATTTTATTCCAAAATTCTTGCACTTCTTCTTTTGATGGGACAGACTTTATTGTTACTGGTGTTTTCCCTATCTTCCTGTAGAAATTTTTGGGGTTATTTTTGAACATGTTATTATCTCGGAAGAATTTAACACGCTTTTCATACCTTGCTATGCGGGCAGCTTTAGCACATACCTTTTGCTTGATGGTTTCTATGGTGGCATCATGGTTTTCATGTTATATTTTTTCTTTAGTTTTTGGGTCTTTGTAGGTTTGATACTCTTGTCAAATTTAAGGTTTTTCAAACATTCTATGTCAGATCTAAGCAGCTTAATTTGGTGTTGAATGCGTTCTTGCCAAGAAGGCTTTTTGTGGGAGTGTTGTCTTTTTCTAATCTTTTCACCACATAGAATCGTTGAGATTCTTGCGGATGCATAGTACAGGTGGTTGAGATCTGTAATATCAACATCATTAGCTGAAATTATATCCTTAAGTGCAAGGCGGATTTTACCAATTATTTTCAGGTTTTGGTTAGAATTGCGAATTTTGGGGAGAGTGTCGCGTTCATTCATACTAGTTTCTTTAATTTTCAGCCATTCAATCATGATTTGATTTTTTAGATCATGTAGTTCTGTTGCGTCGATTTCTGTATGACTTCCTTCATCTATTTGATTTTCACCTGCCTTAGTGTTTATGGTTGGTTCAGAGAGTATTTTATTTTGCCTATCAGTTACCTTAACTCTTTCAATTATTACTGTATTTTCATCAGCCTTGGGCTGGTTTATAATTATTTCCTCTGTAGTATCTTCTTTAGCTGCAGTTTCATTCTTTTTATCCTTTACTGCTTGCTTAATTTGGTCAATCTCTACTTCAGTTAGTAATTTTTTTTTTATAATGTTTCTTCTGACGTTGGCAAGTTTATTACTGTCTATGTAGGGTCTTACTGCAAGGTGTTTCTGTCTCCAGTTTAAGTAGGTTTGTACAGTATTAGATTTATCTGTAGGGAAATATATGGCACGGTAGAAGGCTCTAAGAACTTCTTTATTATCTTCCCTAGACCATTTTTCATTCTTTTTCTTTTGGTTATTTGATGACGAGCATGGATGGCCATCTGTTGGAATATTCCGGTTGTGGGGTACTTCCAGCTCCTGTGTGTCGGGAAGATTTGAACCAGTAGCAGATTTCTCGTCTCGGATCTGGTTCATTATCCGAGTAAGTGGTCCTTTATAATCCGGTCTATGACCATTGCGGTTTATATTTTGTTTTATTACCAGTGAGGCATAACAAGCTTCGACGTTGACGCTAGGGGACGGATCTGTCTGTTTAGGGTAAGTTTTTTGAGACAACACCGTCTCCGAGCTTTCGTGACGTAGCTTCTTAAGGCTAGCAGATCTATTTCGAGTGAGTGGCCCTTTGTGATTCGGTCGATAACCACTCTGGTTTGTGATCTGCCTTGTTATCATTGAGGCATGACGAGCTTTGGCGTTGACATTCGGGGACGGATTTGTCTGTTTAGGGTCAGTTTTTTGAGACAACACCGTCACCGAGTTCTCAGCATGTAAACATTGCTCGTAGCGTAGTTTTTTAAGGCTAGCAGATCGGTATTCATCTGTATTTTTTTTGTTGATAGATTTATCTCCAGGCATAGTGTATTTTTGTGTGTGTGTGGCGTTTTAAACTTATGAATGGTTCACTGTCTGTATTTGTTCACAAAATGAAAATAAACAAAGAAGAAAGAAAAAAAGTTTTGGTTTTGCTTCGTTTGTGATATGTGTTTTCGTATCCGTAAGTGTGTCCTGTGATTTTTACGTAGTTCTGTAAACATTAAGATGCATGTGTAGTTCTATGGGTATCAAAACGTATATATCATTGTGTACACGTTCAAGTGTATGCGTAATTATTCAATATATGTACTTACTATTTTGTTCCATTTCTTTTTTTTTATATAGTTTGTAAACTTTCCGGTGTTGGTTTTGCGTGTGTGATCGCACGTGTTTCATTGAGACATCGTGCATAGGAGGTCCTGTGCTTTGTATTGCAGTGAAATTTCATTTTTTAAGAATAAAAAATATTCTTAAAAAAATTATCTTCGTTAAAAGACCGCTTCCTTCAAATCTTCCACCGGTTCTTTTGGCTAATTCCATCGATGTTATTGGATTAGATATGTTTTTGTATAGGGAGCCCGGTGTAGCACATCCATGTTGTTATTCAGCCCGTATTATTATTATTATTATTATTATTATTATTATTGCATCATTATACGACTGTATGACAGAATAGACTTGTGTAAGATTCCGCCAAAACAAAGGCTTAATTGCATACAGTCATCGACTTAAAGTTAATATATCGTTTCAGATGTCTTTATTATTATTGTTATTATTATTATTATTATTCTCATTATTCAAAGATGGAAATAATTTCGTAAGTGCACGAAGATAAACATCGTATCCAACCAATTTGATTTTTTTTTATTCTACATATGGTTTGTGTTATCATTTTTATCCTTCTTTTTATGTAAACCTGTTGACACTCCTTATCGAATTAACTCTAGTTGGATAACCTACTAGTAGACAAGATTTAAGTATTTTGCATCAAAGACAGTTTATAAGAACACCATTCAAGAGACGCAGACTTGTCTGCTCATAGAATAACAAGAAATTGTATAGTGTAACATATGACCACACATAAATTCAGAAGAGTCTTTACATAGAAGTTGAGAAATGAATTAACAGTACATATGAGAAAAAAAAAAGACACTCGTGAAACGTATGTTAATATATATTTCTATCTATAAATCGAAACACACAAAGAGAAGTGGCGTAAAAATATTTATGAATACTGAGGTGAAAGAGAATGCCTAAAATATTCATCTGTCTAGAAATACAATTTAAACTGAGATTTTGGCCACGATGCAAAGGAAAAATATTATTTCAATAATATAACATCAGGAATAAACATGTTTATAATATAATTTTACTGGACAAGAAAACGGAGATTAGATAAACAAACGAAATATAGAAATCAGAAAAAGCCAAAATTGGAAAGCAAAACCACGGATATACATACATACATACATGTGTGTGTGTGTGTGTGTGTGTGTGTGTGTGTGTGTGTGTGTCTGTGTGTGTGTGTGTGTTATGCGAAAAAAGGCAATTCTTTTATTCAAAAGTCATTTTAAAATTAAATCCAAAAATTCTACGTCAAATGCCAGATTTGTAAAAAATAGATGGGTGTAGTTGTATCAAAATGCAAAGACTTCTGAAAGTAACTGCATAATCTTTATACGTACATACGTGTGTGTGTATGTATATATGCATTTATATATGCATGCATGTTTACATACATACATATATGTGGAAGTGCTTGACCTTGTCATCAGGCTGTTCTGTCGAACCGTGTTTCTGTACCAGTTATATAAATTTGATGGCGGGCGTAAACAGCATGATCATTTAATCATTATGAACAAATCATGTGTGCAGGTTTCTCAGCAAGTATTTGTGAACCCGCGTATGGGGTTTTTGACAGAAGACTACATGTCAAGCGCAACATATTCTTACATATATCACCGGTTATTTCCCATTTTCCAGGAGTTCAACTCCAAAGTGACTGAGAGCGTAGGTCATATTCTGTCTTTTGTATTCTTTATATTCATCCAAGTCCACTTTGTCTGTTGCCTTCGAACGTGTCACTTCTAGCAATAAAACAATGACACTAGCTGGAAGGAGTTCGAATTTATTTTTCAAAGTATTCGTCTCAAACTCTGTGATTTTTAGACGATTTTATCATCGCGTCTTAGTCTAGTCTTGTGGTCAATTCTCTAGAGTTATTTTTTTAGTAAACCTCTGCTTTCGCTCCGCAAACCGTTTGAATAACTGTTTCTTTATTATGAATCATATGCCTTGACTATGACAATTTTCTAATAGAACAGTATTCGTAATGTAGTCTTCCCATGTCATGTTCAAATGCAGCTACGACTTACTTGATGTAATTAATCCAAGTTTTTTTTATGTCCCAAATGTTTAGTAGGTTTGAGAATACTAAATTTGGTAATTGAATAATGCTTTCGACATTTATTTGAGGCGTACAATTATTTATTTCCAATATAGAGACGTTAATCACCTTACACGTGAGATATCTCAAAAGCAGTCTTCTTGAAATCACAGGAAATTCTTTCCAGAATGGGTTAGGCGTGGGTTTTGGATTAGGCAATAATGAATGCTTTACAAAACCGATTAGCCGCAGTTGTTAACTTATTGACTGATTGCTAGAATATCCTGCTGTTTGCGAGAAAATGTTACTTAGTCATTTGATAAACGCTATAAGAGATTTAGATTATTGTAATTCGCAGCAATTAAAATTTAAACCTTTCAATATCAAAATGGTAGTAATTGTAAAACATGGATTATATAAATAATGTTTAAGGAAATATTATTGACAATTATATGAAGATCAAATTTCCGAAAACGTGACCCTGACTCTATTTATACGACTAGGGGAATTCTTCAGGAAGGTCGATGCAAGCAACAACCAAGCGTAATGTCTTGAATTTACAGAATAACAAAAATAGTAATAGAGCAACCGCATAGCATTTCTTGCAATCTTTCATTCATTCATACATTCATCCATATTTTTCATCAGTTTCAACTCAAAGCTGTGGCCATCATGGGGCACCGCCGTTTATAAATATATATACATACATATATATATATATATATATATATATATATATATATATATATATATATATATATATATATATATATATATATATATACATATATATATATATATATATATATATATATATATATATATATATATATATATATATATATATATATATATATACATATTATGCCAACCTTTTTGTTGGTTACATTGAGGCCCAAGTATTCTCCCAATTCTCCGGTCCGACCTCAGAACTATACGGTCGCTACATAGATGACTGTATAGGAGCCACCTCCTTCTCCCGCGAACAGCCCTGCCTTTTCATCTCCTTCCTCTCTAACTTCCATCCTGCTCTTGACTTTACTTCTACCATCTCTGACACCTCTGTTAACTTCCTCGACATCTCTCTTTCCATCAACCCCCCTCCAACTCTCTAACTACCTCCGTCTTCTTCAAACCCACTGACTCCCACCTCTACCTCAACTTCTCCTCCTCCCATCCATTCCACACCAAACGGGCCATCCCCTACTCTCAGTTCCTCCGCCTCCGACGTTTGTGCAGCCTGGACCAGGATTTCGAAACCCCGTCCCAGTATCTTGCTCGTCTGTTCATGCATCGAGGATACCACTCTCACCGTGTCCAATCCGCCCTCGCTCGCGCTTGTCTAAATCGACCGCACCACCGTCCTCTCTCCTCCCCCACACCAATCCCCTAACCGTACCCCCTTCCCACTGCGTTTCCACCCTGCCACCCTACCCCTTCGTCGGAGGATCCTACGGGCCTTCCGTCGCCTCCAGCTCCATCCCGCCACCCACACCATTTTCCCTAACCCACCCCTATCCTCTTTCAAACGCGCCCGCAACCTACGCGATCTACTGGTCCGTAGTCCCTTCTCCTCTTCCTCCCCACCCCTAACCGGCTCCTTCCCGTGCTCCAGATCCCGCTGTCACACCTGCCCCTTCATCACCAACACTACCTCTGTCACAGGGTCGAACCTACACACTCTTCACATTCCACACAGTTTCACCTGCACCTCCTCCAACCTAATTTACTGCATCAGATGCAACCTATGCAACAAATTATACGTGGGGCAGACGGGCCGCCGGCTGGCCGACCGTTTCACCGAACACCTAAGGGACGTTCGGCTAGGTTCGGACTCCCCTGTCGCCCGTCACTTCCACTTAGCCAACCACTCCCCCTCTAACATCTCCGTTTTTGGCGTCGCCCTGCACCATGGGTCCACTCCCTCGCGACTCCACTAGGAACAGCGCTATATTTTTAACCTTAGATCATCTTTCCCCTTCAGACTCAACACAGCCCCCATCCTCCTTATGACTCTCCCCTTTACGACATTGCAACGCTTTTCTTTATTTATTATTTATTATTATTATTATTATTATTATTATTATTATTATTATTATTATTATTATTATTATTATTATTTTGCCCCCCCCCCCTTATCCACTTTACATTATATCCATTATTCACTTTTTTTATTACAATCACTACAATTTTCCACAATTTATTTCATCTCTTCCTACATGCACACATACCCACACACAAAAAATGCACGCACCCATACACACACATGTATGCACACTTATCCCCAACACACCACACACACACAGCACACATGCATGCACTTACACGCATACATATGCACACACACATGTACACACACACGCACACACCCACATACACATACACACGCACACACACGCAGACACACCTCTCACCAACACAACACACTCACACAGACACGCATACAATCACAAACACATGGGCATAAACAACACACGCACATACAGAAGCAAACGCACGCACACACACGTACACAGCAACGCACATATACACAACATACACATACACACAAACACACACGCACGCATAAAAACATACACATACACACACGCGCACGTACAAAATACACACACACATGCACATGTACCCAACACCTACAACCCCACACAAACCCACACACGAACACACCCATACACAAAAACTGCCTGCTGCCCTTCCACTGACCATTGTCCATAAGCACCCACTAACTATTCCTGCTACTAATTCCTTCCACTAGGTCACACACACACACACACACACAAACACACACATACACACTAACAGATAAACCACCAAACCACGCACCCACACACACACACACACATACACATGCATACGCACACACACGTTCTGTTATTACACACACACTTGCAGACTCTCGCGCACGCACAGATATTCACCTCCATTTTTCACTCTCCTGTCGTAGAAAGAACTTTTCCTCCACCACCTCCTCTTTCGGTCCTTCCACAATGTAACCTCGTGGGCATCGGTGCCGATTTTCTCTTCCTCCGCTTTTCCATTCTTTGAACTTTCCGTCTTTCCGACGAAGGGCTCCGCCCGAAACGTCATACTCTCTCTCTTTCCTTTCCCGAGCGTCCAATAACACTATCCGTATCACCTCCTCACATTTTTGTTATTGTTTTTTGTGTTTTTTTGAAACTAAATATATATATATATATATATATATATATATATATATATATATATATATATATATATATATATATATATATATATACACGTATGTGTGTATGTATGTATACATATATATTGGGAAAAGAGGAGGTCACCAGAATTTTGGAAAATCATTTTTTTTATTTATTTAGTCATTATTATTAGAGCTTTCGTTCGTTTTTCGAACTTGCCAAATAACATTTTTTTATGAGTGTACAAGATGCTTATTTATGTAACTCAGATTTTTTTTGTTTTTTTTATTTTTTTGTGTGTGCTTTTTGGTGAGCTTCCAGGACATTGGAGATAGATAGGTAGGTAGATAGACAAAGAGATAGGTAGATAGGTAGATAGACAGATAGATGGGTAGATAGATAGACAGATGGATAGATAGATAGATAGATAGATAGATAGATAGATAGATAGATAGATAGATAGATAGATAGATAGATAGATAGATAGATAGGGAGAGGGAGAGATAGATAGAGAGACAGACAGAAAGACAGACAGACTGATTGATAGATAGTTAGATAGGTAGAGAGAGGGCGGAGAAACCACCCTTCAATTTTGACTTCCATTAATTTATCTATTTATCTATTTAGTCATTTACCATTCTATTGAAATGAATTCAAGGATGATGAACTCTCCTAGGATGGGATGCGGTCATCTCTGAGATTATTTTAGTCTTTTCTCTTTTTTTCTTTTTTTCCGTTTTCATTTTTCCTTTTATTTTTCCTTAAAGTGCAAGAGGGAAGATAAAAGGTTCTATGAAATTTTAAATATATACGTGTGTGTGTGTGTGTATGTGTGTGTGTCTATGTGTGTGTGTTTGTTTGCGTGTGTGTGCGGGGGGGGGGGGGTGTACGTGCATGTATGTGTGTCTGTGTGTATGTGTGCGTGCTCAAGTGTGCCTATGAGGTTATGTGTTTCGAAATATGTCTGTCTACACTGTGTAATTCCGATGTTTTGCATTGAATGATAAAGTCAGGCTTCTTTTAATTTAATGCTTTAGCATGAAAAAAACTTTAGTACAATATTTACAAATTAGAAAATTAAAATCCAATGTTATGGAGATGAGGATCATGCTATAGATATTGGAGCAGAAAAAACAGTAGTAGCGTATTTTTTTTTACTTTCTTTAAGGTGTCTTTCAATTTCATGTTTTGCATGGACAAACAATATTTACGAGTTAGAAAAATACGTGAAGCTAGAATATCCCAATGCTATATATATACCTGAATATTTATACAGATGACTATCATGTTTCCAGTACTTCTAGGCCTAAAGTATCAGGTATATTGGTATAAAGATTGGTGACATCAAATCTTGTAAGTATTGTGGGACATTAGGTGCAATGTGCTGGATGAAATCTATGCCATCCCGTATATAACTGGGTATTAAAGGGCACAAACGTTTTAGGAGTATATCTAATAAATGATTTAGTTGTTGGGTTGATGCTTGAGTTCCAGCAACTATTGGTCTTCGTTTGAAGTCAGCCTTGGTACTTTTATGTATTGGTTATTCTGCCTATTTATAGCACTGTATGTCGGAGCTTTTGTGGATTTCGGACAATCCGCAGAAATTGCTCTCCTTGATTACAGAGTTGCATGTATAATCTTTCTCTTTGTCTGTGAAGGAATATTGGTATTCATTGGTTAGTGTTCTGATTTTATTCATTATTATTTATTCTGGATGTCTTAGTTCTTCCTTGTAGTAGAGTCGGTTTCTTAAAATTTCCAATATTTTGTCTTTAGAGTAGTCCTTCTCCATGATTACTATCAGCTTCTTTTTGGATGATTGTGTTGTCATTTTTCAGTGTTAGTAAGGATTCCTTTTCCTCTTCACGAAGCTTTTGTTTACATCTGTAGGTATTTAGGGGAAATTTTGAAACCGTTTCTATATACACGCCTAAATATTTGTCATTTCCCTTGTAGGGAGTGAAGAGAGAATTATTTCTTATTATTGGTTCATCATTTATATCCTTATCACCGTTGGTGGCGGCTGAAATGTCCAATATCAGATTTCAGTTCAATGAGATTACGGGTGACTGTCGGGGTAAACTTGAAACCTTTTGACAGGATTCATCCCATTCTTGTGACACCTAACATCTGGACACCTAACTCCCCAGACTGCAACCCCCTTGATTATTATGTGTGGAGCGCAGTTGAGCGAGAGACCAGTAAAATTCCTTGTAACATCAAAGATGAACTGAAAGCAAGACTATAGCTGTATTCACCAACTTAAGCAAGGATACTGTCCAGATGTGTTGCAGGAGATTCCGAAGTCGTCTGGTTGAAGCCAGTGGTGATTCTATTGAATAAATTTTCTCTTTAGTATTTCAAGATATTTTTAATATAATTTTGGTAAATATATTTGTATTAATGAGATCTAGGTGTTATTTTCATTTTTGCGTAATTTAGACGACAATATATTCACCAGACCATGTTTGCAAATTTTTGCACCAAACCGGCAAGTTCCGGTGACTGGGAGAAGCTGATTACTTCAACCTAGTGCTCAACTAATACTTATTTTATATATCCGAAAGTATCAAAAGAAAATCAGCTTCTGTGTAATTTGAAATCAAAACGTAAACACGGACGAAATACCGTTAAGTATTTTGCGCGGCGACGTAACGTTTCTGCCACCTCCCCGGCCTAAGCAACTTATCAATACAAACCTTATTGCAAATGCGGTGAGCTGGCTGAATCATTAGCACACCAGGCAGAATGCATGGCTGTCGTTCCTGCGTTTTTATATCCTACTTTCAAATTCTGGAGAGAACAACTTTGCCCTTCATCCGCTCGGTATCGATAAAATTAGTACCAGTTTAACACTGGTGTCGATGTACTTGATTCACACCCTCCCCAGAACTTGCTGACCTGGTGCCAACATTTGAAACTAATATTAAACTTCTTGATATATATATATATATATATATATATATATATATATATATATATATATATATATATATATATATATATATATATATATACATACATACATATATATATATATATATATATATATATATATATATATATATATATATATATATATATATATATATATATATATATATATATATATATTAAATATATATTTTTATAAAACAAAATTTTATAAAATATATAGTATCTGTTAACAATAGTACTAAATATTAAAGTTTATATACCAACGGAATGTGGCAGTCCTATAAAGACGATGTTACTGTTGTTATAAGACTGCCACATACTGTTGGTATATATATACATTACTATTTGGTACTGTTACCGTATATCTCTCACTCAGAGATTTAAAACAAGTTGTTTCTCTGTCTCCCTCTTTTTCTCTCTCTCTCTCCCTCTCTCTAGATATATATATATATATATATATATATATATATATATATATATATATATATATATATATATATATATATATGGGAGAATATACAAAAAATAACAACAGACGAGGACAGGTGGTGTAAATAACAAAAGTATATATTAGTATGACGCTCGGGAATACGGAAAGTCTTTGACGTTTCGAGCTACGCTCTTCAACAGAAAGAATACGGAGACAAGGAGAAAAACACGGAGAATAGAGAGAGATAGAGAGGCGGAGAGAGAAAGAGAGAGAGGCGGAGAGAGAAAGAGAGAGAGGCGGAGAGAGAGAGGCGGAGAGAGAGAGGCGGAGAGAGAGAGGCGGAGAGAGAGAGGCGGAGAGAGAGAGGCGGAGAGAGAGAGGCGGAGAGAGAGAGGCGGAGAGAGAGAGAGAGAGAGAGAATAAATAACATATATATAGAGGTAGACAAGAGATTTAGAACACACTCAACTACTTCACAGTAGGACTTTTAGTGGAAATGTAAAAAGTTTTGTATTTTCACACCTTATTGTGATTGAACTTACTGACCTCTCTTATCACTTCTCTTAGGGACGAATTGTCCCTGGCGAAAAACGTCAGCGGTTTCCTTGGTTTCCAGTTTTTAACTACATACAGAAATATTAACAGATAGTCAAGAGTTTGATAGAAGACAAAGGAGAATTGAAGAACAATGAAAGAAAGGGGTAGAAGAAGGAGGAGATAGAAACATAATATAGGACACGGCTCCACAGTATAGCCAGTGAGAAATATTGACAGTAAAAATGGCAGAAAGTGACAGTATTACAAACAAGACAGAGTTACAAGAGTTAAAGTGGTATATAAGAAGAGTATTGAGTAAAGGGCTTGCACAAAACAGAGAGAAGTTAAAGGCGGTAATGGAACGAGGTAAAATTGAAACCAAAATGTAACAACAATAGAAAATACTCTTGATTGACTAATATAGTAGAACGTTGGTAATTTTTAGATGCAAATATTTTTCTAGTCTTGATTTGCAATGAATCATTATGGAAGATAGGAGTCAGAAACTTTCACCTTCAACATAATTGCATTATATGTTTCTTATGTTATTATCATCTTGAGAGACGTCAAAATAAATATTAACACCCTCCGTCAGACCCTTTCACAGGGGACGTTTTAATGGTGATGTCGTTCTTGTTTTGTATAATTCGGGTTGATTTTGCTGACTTTATAATGTACTTTTGTCGGTGCTTGCCGTTCCTATTTCTTGTTGTGGCTGCAGTTAGTGATTTGTTAGTTCTCTCGGTATTTGTTTTGCTGTTTTTAAGAGAGTTTTAGAGAATTGAAGCGAAGTTAAGAACTGAATACATCGAGGATAAAAGTGTCCCTAGACAGAAGAAGAAGAAGAAGAAGAAGACGAAGAAGAAGAAGAAGAAGAAGAAGAAGAAGAAGAAGAAGAAGAAGAAGAAGAAGAAGAAGAAGAAGAAGAAGAAGAGGGGAGGGGCAGAGGAGGGGAGGAGGAATAGGGAAGAAGAGAAGAGGAAGGAAAAAGAAGGAAGTAAAAGAGGGGGAGGAGGGGAGGAGGGGAGGAGGAATGTGGGGCGTGTGCGGAGCAGCGCGTCGCTGAGTCCATAATTTGTTGATTCCCTATTCTTGACGGATGACGCCTTTGCACCACTCATGCGATAGCCTTCCAACCCATGGGTCTGCTTTTTAGGTAGTCGTTGCTAGTGAGGGTGTTACGCAAATCCAAACCTATCCTATTTCAGACGCCTTATTATATCACGCAGAAGAAACTTTGGGCCTATTATTTGACATACCGACACCCAAGCAGCCACGTCATAGATTTTTGAAAATGGTATAAATGACCTCGTCCGAAAGTTCTCGCGGAAAAGACTAGGCAGTTGATTTTTCCACAAGAATGTCATTGCTCTTGCAACCAATGCTCCTCTGTCGAACAACATGGCGGGGAATCCATTGACTTGATGAGAGTGATGGAATGCATGGCGGCAAGTTTTGTACAAGCCACCATGCCTACCTCTACACAACCCTGTCAAAGAGATGAACTGTGGAGAAATGTGTCACCTGCTCACGGTCAAGTAAATGTTGGAGATGTCGTAGTTTCAGTGCATGGCTGAGCGTCTTTTCCACAGCATGCCCAGTCATCCACGTTGTATATGTAGACAGTAATCGGACAGTTTGACCAGCAGTATGCGTTCGCCCAACAGAAATTAGAAGAGCATGCATATCATTCAGGTCAGCCATGAAACAAGACAAGGCACAACGGTCAAGTGGTTGTAGATGAAAGAGGAGAAGGCTCTTGCTGTGTGCTTTGCTGCAAAAGTAGTATTACCCGAATACGCACATAACATCGCTGGAAGCGTAAATCTTTCTTTGATGTAAATGCATATTCTGCCATGATGCGAGATATGATGAGACACTGGAATATTCTAACACTTCCCTTAAAATTTCGAAGTGCCAGTCAATATTAGCAATGTGTAGGAATAACTGCTAACCATTGATCTCAGTTCTTAAGAGATGTTTTTGATTTTGAGCCTGAGAGAATGAATGGCAACATTTACTTCGGCGGGGTTTCAAAACAGGATTTGCAAAATCATCATTAATATAGAATAGTCAGAATTGCAAATCACCAACTTACGGGGTGAATCACCAACTTTTGCGAATCACTAACTTACGGGGACGTTAAGAAACCAACACTGCTTGTCAAGCTATGGTAGGGACAAACAAATACACATACACCCACCCATTCACACCCAGACTCACACACACCGCAATCACACACGACGAACTTCTTTAATTTTCTCTCAGCCAAATCCTTTCACAAGACTTGGTCGACCAGAGATTGGAGTAAGAAAACCTTGCACAAGATGCCACACAGTGGGACTGAACTCGGAATCATAGGGATGAGAAGCACACTTTTTAGCACACAGCCACACCTACGCATGCATATATATATATATATATATATATATATATGACGTTTAAAAAATATATAACATTACTTACTAGATATGACTTTAAGTTATGTAAGTAGGAGATATTCTAAGCTTTCTCAATTTTTAAATTTTTTAAACTATTTTCATCGATTTATTTGTACCTCTGATGAGAGAAATGCGACTATTTGTACCGGCTGGAAAACTCGCCAAATGCAAACGCACCTCTCGAAACGATCGTAAGGTTTTGGGTTTTGTAATACAGCTTTACTTTGGTTTGTAACCTAACATCTCAATGAATTTTCTTCTTTTTAATTTTTTTGTATTCCAATTAGAAAGGAATTTGACCTTCAAAAATCTGTCATCTACTTTGAGTTTTGTTATATATATATATCAGAATAAGATCGTAATTTAAAATTATATTAAGTGGCCAGAAAATTATAATAAAGGGTCTCTAAGAGATACCACCATGCTAGAGATAGCAGTCAAAACTTGACTGTAAAACCATCTTCTTTTATTTATTTAAGAATTTATATATCTACGTCGTCATTATATTCACTGCGGTGGTATAGACGGGCAATTAAACTCGTCGTGTATATACGTACATATATATGTATGTATACGTGCGTATATATAAGTATTCGTATGTTGTATATATATATGTATGTAATTATTTACGATCTGAGCATATCCCACTGATGAGACAGAGTATATCTTTGTACAGAGTCAGAAATCCGCATCTGTGATTATCAAATAATCATTTACTAGTTTATTTGTCTATTTGTATTTTCAGCGTGTGCTGCATGAATATATGAAGTGGTTTTAGAGTCAAGTTTTGACTGTTATCTCTAGCATGGTGTTATCTCTTAGATACCATTAATTATAATTATATATATATATATATATATATATATATATATGTATGTATATATATTTATGTATATATATATATATATATATATATATATATATATATATATATATATATATATATATATATATATATGTGTGTGTGTGTGTGTGTGTGTGTGTGTGTGTGTGTGTGTGTGTGTGTGTATACACACTACACACAGTTGTACCTCGGTTTACGAGTAAATCGTGCTTTATATATATCTATATCAATATGTATATATACATATATATATATATATATATATATATATATATATATATACGTATATATATATATATATATATATATATAGAGAGAGAGAGAGAGAGAGAGAGAGAGAGAGAGAGAGAGAGAGAGAAAGAGAGAGAGGGAACATTATTTATTCGTGATCAGAGTTGTTCGAAAATTGACGTACTACTCAGTTTATTTATATATATACGACGGACTTATACATACATATATATATATATATATATATATATATATATATATATATATTTGTGTGAGTCTTTGTGTTTGTTTGTCCCCCCCACCCTCGCTTGGCAACCGATGTTGATGCGTAACGTAGCGGTTCGACATAATGATCGATAGAATAAGAAAGAATATATATATATATATATATATATATATATATATATATATATATATATATATATATATATATATATATATATTGTCATGAAATCGTATCAATATTGTAGAGGAATAAATTCTTTTTGAATTAATTTGATTGAAGCAGTCATACGTTAATCCTGGAAGATTTGACTTAATTTCGTACCGTTGTAAACATGTATATATCATATTTATTAAAGTACATCGCTATTCGTGACACTTAATAAATCGCAATTCGGATTGTGAAATATAATGTCACCACCATGAGATTTGAAATCAGTATATATAGGTTCGTAATTACCGTTTGTTCAGCTCTACACCAACTCTGCGCCCATGCTTTGCCCTATATCTAACAGTAAAAATAAACTCTTAAAATACTATTGTTGTTGCTATCGATGTTATCTATCGAGAATTGCGAAAATAAAATTTAAAAAGAACACCCCCGTCATTGTTATTTTAAAGCAAAAGCTGCTAAATTCATGTCACGTTGTATGTACAATAAAAAGCACATGAAAATAAGTAGAGGGAGGCACTTTTAATTAGTTGAATCAAATGCAGTTGTAAAAATATCACAATTTTTTTTTTGTAGATAAAGTAATGTTGAAGCAAATAAGCTATAAAAACTGGGAACATATTTTTCAAAAATATACTAAAATTTAAGAATAAAGAACATTTGATTGCTATAATGTCCCTCAAATGTTTACGGTTATTGTGAGCTCTTACACTTTTTGTTATTTATTTATTTATATATTTATTAACCGAAACACAAACATAATAGCAGATGCTCTAAAAAATGACGTTCTGGTGAGTGCAAAAAGTCCATTTAGAACGAGTGGAATGTGAAATATAATAGCAATTAAAGAAAATTCTAGTTTCCATTGGGGTAGGTTTTATAGCTTTAGAATGATTATTTTCATTCCAGTCGACCAATCAGATTTGATGAACGTTAAAGTTTAAAAACATATATGAATAGTTTTGAATTCTTAGAATTTATTTCGTTGTATGAATGGAAAGAAAACATTTAAATAAAAAAAAAATGTTCAATAGTTATTAATGTTAGTATGCTACGATCATGATTGGTTTCGATAAAGATCTATGATGCTGCGTTTGTGGGATTGGCAACTGTTTTGCTGTGTTTTATATGGTATTCTGGAAGACAAAGTAGTATTAATCAAGGGCGTGTTAAATGATTGGAATTCAATTAGAAATAAAAACTCATTAGTGATTAAAACTAAAAAAGGAAAAAAATAGACACATTTCGATAAATGATTGAAGGGAAATAGATCTATGGTTGTGTATTGAATTTTAAATCATGAGTCATCGTTGGTTGATATATTCGTGGCGTGTTTTTTATATTTTTCCGCGTCTTCTTGAATGATTTATTCTGTTTTCTTTTATTTATATTAGTAATCAGGCAATGGCAAAGCTAAAACAACCCTTTGAACGGTTTTAGTTCACCATATAAGCGCCAGAACTTCTTTTCAGCATGATATTTATTATCTTATCGACCATTTTCTCGCACCACAAACCTAAGGCCGGTGGACGAAGCATTCAAAATACAAAATCACTTTCATGTGCATAAATATATAAGTATGTATATGGATGTATAAATGTGTATATTCATACATTTATACATATATGTATGTGTCGTTTTCTATTATTCAAATTCTTCCGCTGAGAAAGGCGCTGGTTTCTAACAAAGATACAAAGGTCCATAGCCGGAATGTAGATAAGAAAAACAATGCTATATCTTAAACTTCAGTAAAGTCTGGCATATTCTCACTGCTTCACTTATAGATTGAACTTATAATATTGGAATCTGTTGTTTCATTTCTTTTTTCTGAAAATCCGAGATTATACTGAATGTCACTTAAGAATTTTATTACAAAATACAGGGCACCCGTTATGTATAAATGTATTTGTCCATAGTTATCTTTCTTTTCTTTGATTTTCAAAGAAACATTCACATGAATAGGACAGCTGACCTCTATTACAGTACGTACATTTTCTTGTATGTCCCAAACAACAACATTGAGGAGGCACGTGGCTTAGTGGCTAGAGTGTAAGACTAATGATCAGAAAATGATGGTCTCGATTCCTGTACCGGGCGACACGTTATGTTCTTAAGCAAAACATTATTTGCACGTCACTCCATTCCACTCAGCTTGCAAAAATGAGTGATCCTGCGAGGGACCGACGTCCCCTATCCAGGTGAGGAACATAAACTCCATAGAAACCGGGAGACCGGCTCTTATGAGTAAACAGGACTCGGGAAGTTAACATTACTTTTCTGTTTTACTAAATATCATCGGCTTGTTGTTTCAACTTGACAGATAATGTGGTGGAACTGTTCCACCAATTTTCTTTATATTGAAGCTTATTCATTCATTCAATATATTTATTCAAGGACAGTCTTTTTTCCGAAGTGCATCGTATATTGTTTATGTGACTACGTCGTGTGGCATGGGGAGGTAGTAACTTGCTGACATTTTGGGGCAGCTGCTTATCACGTGTGACGTCTTCCACAGAAATATATCTACATTTCCGTTTGCATCCTGTAGCGCAAAGGGTTTTATAGTATCTTTTGTTGATTAAATATTTCGTAGGAATATCCTGTACTCGGATTGCAACGTGGTACCCACCGAGCAGAAGCCTTCGTCATACCAAGTTCATTGTGCAGAATTATTCTGAACTCTCATGTTTTCCTCGGTGATAGCAGTTGCAGGACGTTCAGACCTTAAGACATATTCAACACTCTCCCTTCCACTCTTAAATTAAGGTGTCCACTTTTGCCCTGTTGATAAAGCTTGAGCGTCATCTCCTAATGTATCCACTGTGTCAGCATGAATGTCCTTAGGCTAGATACTTTTTACAGGTAATTGATAACATCAACATGCCAATTTTTTCCACTTACAACTAAAAGTCGCTACTAGTTACTGTTGAAGTCTTTAGATAGTCATGCTTTAGATGAACGGAAAGGAAACAATAGAGTTGGTAAAAAGTGTAGTTAACATTAATGCACGCAAAATTTCAAAGCTTTAGTGTTACTCCTTCAGGGTCAGCCTATGGACTTTTCTTATCTCAGCCTCGTTTTTTTGTTAGTTTCTCGATTTGAAGTCTGCATATTTGACGTTATTGCTAACGATGCTTCTGAGGAGCATTTTGGTGTAAACGTATATAAGTAGTACGAAGTGCTTAGGAGTAGTCGAATTTGGAGGAAATATCAAGTCAGGTATTTTTTTTATGAGCTCCATATTCTTGAACTCAGGAGGGTAGTAGAGGTCCGCTCCCCTACTTACAATGTAAATCGAATACAAATTGCATTGAAAAGCCAGCTGGAAGAGGCGTCCTCTTGGGGCTAAAATGGTAGTAACCTCGGTCCCTACAGAACAACTGTGCTGAAGTGGCGATAAACATTACTTCTAAGCATTTATTTATATACATGTGAGTGTGTGTGTGTGTGTGTGTGTTTGTGTGTATGTGTGTGTGTGTGTGTGTGTGTGTGTGTGTGTGTGTGTGTGTGTGTGTGTGTGTGTTTAGATTTTACAAACAGAATTGAGGAATAAGTGAAACCATTTGAAGTAATATATTGTCTCACATTGATTCTTGTACTGAGGTAAATATAAATACTGTATCGATAAATATATGAAATCAATTACCTAAAATATTATCTCTAAAACAGTTATACAATTGCCTAGTGAGTGATATCAGCATATATCTGTGTGGAGGCGAACTGAATTGAATCTTCCATGCTAGATATTTTGTGCCTGTCCAGTGCATCATGTCTGCTTCTTCAACCTACAATAATCGTGTATGTATCGAATGAACAACAAAATAGGGTAAAATATAACTTGTTCAGTATAATATGTTCAAATAACATATCGTCTTGCTAGTGAAATAGAAGGTAGAGAACATTGCCAGAGATCGCCCTAACACAAAGTCAATTTCAGAACTATTATATCTTTCAACTTTTATTTATTTCACTCTATGGGCTGCCGTAACAGTAGGGCAACTCCTTGAAGTAGTTAGTTGATCCAATCATCTCACTAATATTCTAATTTAAATTTGGTACTTATTCTATCGATCGTCTGTACTGAGCGACATTCTTAACCATACAGCTATGCGTGCTTCTGTGTTTTCCAGTGTAGTTATTGTTAGTTTAACAAATGCACACATGAAATGAAACGGAAGAGACAGTTCACACGAACATTGATTTTAGCCAGATTCAAATTCTGTTGAAATGGAAGTTTATTTCTAGGTGACTTGTGATTAAATCACAGCGTCAGCAGGAAAATTAAAAGAAAAAAATCGTGAATACTTCAGATATAATAAAGGAGATTTAATTCCACATTATATCTATTAATTTGTATTATATTAATACACTTCAGTAAAGCGCAATGCCTAAATTTTAATAATAAACTAGTAATTTTTAATAATTGGAATCTCGAATTTTATAAAATATATTATCTGTTATATTTCAGGCATTCATTTAACATCCTGAAATTGCAAAATATTTTGCCGACAGATTGTAAATATAAACTGATTATTAAAATTTCTCTAAAGCACTTTACAATAAATTATATTTGTTTATATACGAAACGATTTATTATTTTCCTAAATTGTTGTCAGCTTTGAGTCCCTTGAGAAATTTATTCCATTGATAGATTTCACACTTATACAAATATTTCGGTTTTCACTCCAAATTTCCTCACTTCATTATAAATTAATATGCATTGTTTAAAATAAAATTGTGTAGTTTATTGAAATTGCTTACACTTTCATGCAAACAAGCGCACACAGACACATACATATATTGATATACGGTAACATATGTGTGTGTGCATATATATATATATATATATATATATACAGGCACACACAAACACAAACACACACACGCAGGCACACACACAAACATGCACACATACGCACGCACACACACACACATATATATATATAGAGAGAGAGAGATATATAGATATATAGATATAGATATATAATGAGGTGAGGAGAGAGATAATGGAAGACATATATATATACAGAGAGAGGGAGTGTGTGTGTGTGTGTGTGTGTGAGAGAGAGAGAGAGAGAGAGAGAGAGAGAGAGAGAGAGAGAGAGAGAGGGAGAGGCTGAAAGATACAGATAAACAGATTGAGAGAGTGACAAATTTCTTACAAATTTTCCTGTTGTATTTAGTTTGTTGTTTACATTTACTCGCTGATTCAAATATTCCTCAGTTGGCTTTCTTTGTCAACTTTGCGATGTCCTACGTTTAATTCAATCCAGTATGCATTTGATGGCTGATTCACTTTTTGGACGCAATCCAGTTAAATAATAAAATGTAGTAACAGTTGTATCATTTAATGCATAAAATTTACATATCTCATTACTACCCATTAAGCATTTGCATCTGATTTAGATTAACACTAATTTAATCCAAAGGAGGACTAAAAATATGATACATTTTGTTTCTCCTCTAACGTAATATAAATATATGTGATATACAATAGTCTTTAACCAACATCGCAGATAAATCCCTTCTTATTGTTTCCATATATGTTCTCCTACACAGTCTAAGTTACTTTCTTCAAAAATGGCAAATGTCGATTTCAAACTTTGGCAAAAGGTCAGTAATTTAAGGCGAGAGATAAATCTATTGCATCGACCACAGTAATTATTCTATCGATCACAATACGCTGAAGGGCAAAGTCAACCACGGAGGAATATGGACTGAATACTTAAGGACAGATTAAATATCGCGATGCATTTTGCCCAGCGTGTTATCGATTCTGTCAGATCTGCACTTTAAAAGTGACAAATATTTTTTTCTACTATAGGTAGAAGGCCGGACAATTTTGGGGAGGGGGGTTGTTGATTAGATCGACTCCAGTAAGCATCTGGTACTTAATTTATCCACCCCGAAAGGATGAAAGGCAATGTCAACTTCGGCGGAATTTGAACTCAGAACGTAAAGACATACGAAATACCGCTAAGCATTTCGTCCAACGTATTAACGTTCCTGCCAGCTTACCGCCTTAAAAGTGAAAAATATTGGTTTGTTCTGATACTGTAAGTCTTAAATATGTATTTCTACAGAATTATTGATATTGTTTCAGACTACCCGCAAATGCAAAACCATTTCTTGTATGAACTGTCAGAAAATAATGCAATTATTTTTCGCTATGTACTCAGTCCTAATTGTACTTAGGTGTGTACTATTTTTATCGATACGGGTTCGATAAACATTTCAGGCAATGTATTATGTGTTTAATCGTTTTATATGCCATTCTTATAAATTTGTCATATTGCGATGAAGAGAGGAATAAAGCGTTCTTTATTATAGAATTCACTGGAAAACCATGCACGAAACGCAGATTATCATAAAATGGTTGCTATTGTTCAGTAATTAAAACTATTTTGAAGAGCATCAAAATAGATATGACTATAAAATAAGATAATTATGCAATAACTCAATAGCACTTATTGTTTGCATTTATAATTAAAGATTTATAATTTGCATTTCCCTTAGATGCACGCTTATTCTTAACTTCTATTCCAATGATGTTGGTGTCACTGGGAATACAAGGATAGCTATATGTTGTATTAATATAACTAACTTCATATATGTGCATATTTAACTTTTCAAGAAAATAACATAAATGCTAGTTTATGGTTGTTTGGCTAATGTCACTAACTTGAGTGTGTTTCACAGTAATTTTAGAAAAAATGTCAAACATTTAAAAAAGAAAAGCACTACTACAACTGAAACATGATACATTTTTATCTGTGAAAGAAAGGATGACACACAAAAGCTGAAGGTAATCGATATAAAACACTATCAGACGGAAGGTTGAATTGAATGATATCCTATTTCGTTCAGAGATATTGCATTCAAAAACAGATATTGTTAAACGCATATATAAAAAAGGCTATATTGTTATAAAAATAAATCATAAATTTAAATGTGATTTTTATTCATAAGGAATAAAATAAATTTGTCCATTGTTGATCCTGCAGTCGCTCTCCACCATTTCTGTTGCTGCTACTACGACAGTATCAGCTTTTCTCGACTAACTGTTATATGCACTGTTCACTAAGAACTATACGACTCTAATGTGCATTCTCTTCTTATCGACCATACTATAACTCTTAGTAAAAACTGCAAAACATCATTTACATTGTGCTTCCTCTCGAGACGTTTCAGTGCAGTGGACGCATGGCAATTCTCTAGACATCAAGCACCCAAACTGCCTCTGCACTTGAACCGGGACCACGTCAAAAAAAAAAAAAAAAGAAGACAGACAGAGACGCGTGTCGCACAAACAATGATCACGTACAACCACTATGTGTCATTGTTATTATCAACGCCGTCGTCGTCGTCGTCGTCGTCTTCGCTCGTGAATCTTCCCATTTGTAACAGTCTCAGCGAGTGCCCGCTCATCATCAGCCATGACCACTCGAAATAACTTGTAGTGCTTTCTGGCAGCAAAATATACTATCGAACAATGAAATTTATCTTTTCCACAGAAATCAAAGAAGCAAAACAAAAACGGTCAATGCTTTTACCAAAAGTATGTAGTGACCAATCCTCAGTCTGATATAATTCTTTCAAAAATAATCTTTGTCGCAACTAGTTTTTCCTTCTGTGTCACATTGACAACTTCTTCTTATCTTTCCACCAGGAAAACTAGCTTCAACAAGAATGCAAGCACTTTATTCAAGCTCTCATTTCAGCGACAGCAATCACTGCCAGGCCTCAGATTTCTTCCTTATTTGCTTAATTGCACGACTACCGTCTATCCGCGGTTGATGCTTGCTCCTATTATCAACTAGTACAAGGTGACGAGCTGGCAGAAACGCTAGTACGCCGGGCGAAATGCTTAATGGTATTTCGTCTGTCATTACGTACTTTGCCTTTCATCCTTTCGGGGTCGATAAATTAAGCACCAGATACGTACTGGAATCGATCTAATCGACTGGCCTCTCCCCAAACATTACGGGCCTTGCACCTAGAGTAGAAAAGATTATCGTATAGTACTTCAAGGTGACATGATGGCGGAATTGTTTCCGAACCGGACAAAATGCCTCGTGGCATCTCTTCCACCTTGACTAGATTGACTTTGCATTTCATCTTTTCCAGGTCAATAAAATAAGTACCAGTTGAGTCCGGTGGTCGATGTAATCGAGTAGCCAGAACGTCTGAAAGCTCAAAGTTTTAAACCTTGTACTTATAGCAGAAAGAATTATCTCATAGTACTTTATTAAGGAGAGTGCCAATCATCCTGGTGTCAAACCTATCCGGTGTCATGATGTTTACAACATTCGTGCATGTGGACACGATTCTCTTTTCTCCCAACTCAGAACAAATTCTCCATATACGGAAGTGATAGAAATGTCATTGGTGGACTTAATGCAAAATTCTAAATGTTTCCGATATGTAAGCATTAAATTTTACCATCAAATAGATGACGCTATATCATTCCGTAATAATAATAATTCTTTCTAACTTTGGTACTATAATAACAACTTTACGGGGAGGAAGCAAGTTGTGATTACTTAAGCCCAGTTACTAGACTGGTACTTTATTTTATCAACCCCCAGAAAGAGGAAAGGCTAAGCTGGCTCAGCGGAGTTTGAACTCAGACGGTAATGCGTCGGAAAAAATTAGGCTTCGCTATTTATTCTGCCACTTCGAAGGCTTAATGGTTTCAAACTTTGGATCAACCTAAGGTATTTTATTTTATCGACCCCGAAAGGATAAAAGGCAAAGTTGATCACGGTTGAATTTTGAGCTCGACATTTAAGAACCGAGTCGAATACTGCGATGCTCTGGAGAGTATGACAATCCACTGCAGACACTGTAATTCTTTTCTAGTCTAGGCACAAGGCCCGAAATCTTAGTGGAGGGGGCCAGTCGATTAGATCGACCCCAATACACAACTGGTAATTAATTTATCGACACCGAAAGAATGAAAGGCAAAGTCGACCTCGGCAGAATTTGAACTCAGAATGTAAAGACAGGCGAAATGCCGGTAAGCATTCGCTCGGCGTGCTAACGTTTCTGCCAGCTCACCACTTTACTGCCCTCAGTAATTGTTTCGCTTATGGGTAACTCTCTTGAAATATACGGTTAGTAGAGGTTAGTCGATAATATCGAAACCAATACTTCAATGCCATTTTTCTTTATGCCTCGCGAAAGGCAAAGTAAGCCGGAGAGAAAAAGAGCAAGCTATTTTGTCCGACGTTAATCATTCTATAAACCCAGGACCAAATTCTAGTACGAAAATATATGTACAGCAACACATATTTTACAAGGAATTTATGCTAGCCATACAATATATGGCTGTTCTTACACCAACTGACAACATCACCAAAGAAGTAGTAGTAGTAGTAGTAGTAGTAGTAGTAGTAGTAGTAGTAGTAGTAGTAGTAGTAGTAGTAGTAGTAGTAGTAGTAAAGTGTACTGTATTAGTATCAACATCTAGACATACAAGGAGCTTATCAATAACAAGGCAGACGTGGAAGCCAATGACGCGTCTATTGTGTTTTCATTTTCTAAAAATCAAACAAGGCGTTTCTGAAGTAGTGAAGAATTATGGCACTGAACTTCTTGCTATATATAAAATAAAATCTTGATTTCTAGGAAACTGGTAATGTGCTGTTTCAACAACAAAAAAACCAGAAGCAGAATTTGGATAATTTCAGTTGTCATGAAGGGATGTAGATTCTTGTTCCTTTCATTTTAGTTCATCTGACAGAGAGGTACGAAATACAAAGATACACCCATGCACATGCACACACACACACACACACACACACACACACACACACACTCACACACACACACACACACGCACGCACACACGCGCACGCACACACACACGCACTCACGCGCACGCACACACACACATACACACACACGCATACATATATTGTATTGAAATGAAGGTTATCATCTAGCTTTTGCCATGTTTTCGTACGACTTTGTTTCGCTTTCATTGAAACAGTAATATTCAAACATCCACAGTCAGTAGTATGTGAAACCTTTATAGTTTCATTTCTCATAAATTACTATTGTGTTTGTTTTTTACTTCATTATAGAAGGCGGAGCAGTTATGATTAGTGCTGACAGAATTTGCATGTTTGATCTTCTATCTCAAGTGTATACCTTTGCTTGTATATTTTGTATTGTATACGTGAGCTTATTTTAGCATTATGCTGTTCTGAGTTTGGATTTCCGAAACTTACCTGTGAGAAATAACTGAAAGAAACACATAAGAAGAAATTTAAAAATATTAAAAGAAGACGAACCTGCAGACGATATACAGGGCTATCTCTAACTATCGTTTTCTTAGATATTCTGTCAGGACATATATTTCCATCGTTTTCATATTGTTTATGCTGCCCATTATTTCACCATCTCGAAAACTATACTTTACCTGCAAAATATCGATAAATACATGACATTATTCTGGGTCCATTTGATACTTCGACCTGTCATACATTTGTCACACTCGTTTTAAACTATATGCAATATCATATTTGTTATTACTCAGTAATGTACAAAGAAGCATAACAGATTTTATCTTTTGGCGCCTTTCTAATACGTGCCAGATTATGGTCAAAGATAACTGCCTGAAGTCATGGAATAATCATGTAAGCTTCGGATTTGAACATGCTGCAGCTTCGCAAAGATATATCTCTGCATACATTTCATTATTTTTATTTTATTCTTTATTTTTCCGTTACTTTTTATGAAGGAAAACACTAGTTTTAATAAAAAGTTAGGTCCAAAACAAGACGGTCTTTCCTCAATCGCGTTAAATAACTTTTAGATCGATAATAGAATTGTAAATGCACATTAGGTATGTTTCCAGAAAGACACAGACAGATAAATTTGTGTGCATGTGTGAGCGTGTATATAAGTGTGCATTTGTATGTTTATCTGTGTGTGTGTGTGCGTGTACACATGCATAATTTCATACATACATATATACATGCATACATACATACATACATACATACATACATACATACATAGGAAAGAGGGAGAAATAACAGTAGCAATGGAGAAAGAAAGTGAGTGAGACTGAAAAGAAGAGAAAGACGTTCACGTATAAAAAATATAAAAATGTGTATATATTTATATTAAATTAATGTATTTATATATCACTGAGTGTATGCATAAACACATATATACACACATACATGCATACATACACACATGCAAACATACATACCTACATACATACATACATACATACATACATACGTACATACATACATACATACATACATACATATGTGCATCTGGATGTGTATATATTTATATTAAATTAATGTATCTATATATCACTGAGTGTATGCATAAACACATATATACACACATACATGCATACATACACACATGCAAACATACATACCTACATTCATACATACATACATACATACATACCTACATTCATACATACATACATACATACATACATATATGTGTGTGTGCATCTGGATGTGTATACATACACCAAGTGCGAATGAAAGAATGATTAGGAAATTGCAGATACACGAATAGATAGATGGATACATAGACAGACAGCTAGATAGGTAGATATTTCAATGGCTATATATTTCGAATTATGACTGCATAAATACATAAGCACATAGGAATTTACATATGCGTATATATACATACATACATATATATATATATATATATATATATATATATATATATATATATATATATATATATATATATATATATATATATATATATATATATATATATATATATATCACCGTCTTTCTATATTTGTCAATATATACGTATGTATGTATGTATATATAGATTTATATTTCTATGGCTGAACATATAGTTCTACAAATGTATTCATATATAAAAATACATATTTATAGTAACATTATTCGGCAACATTTATTAGAATTACGCTATTGTGTGACCATTCAGAAGATAACCTTATATACTATTATATGAATTCTCATTTGTTCAGAGTTCTATGGAATTATTAGACGGAGTAAAGAATCAAGCAAACCTAATTCCGTACAATCACATTTGAAATCAGACAAAATTAATAAACACCACAAATGAACTAACTGATTTCATTTATATTTCCAGTCTATATTTGGAATTATCTCTTACTTTTCTATAGCTTCCCCATACGACTGTTTTCATTGGTCGTATGTATATGTATGCGCTATGAATATACGAGTGTCTTTCTGCATCATTGTTCTGCGCATGTATGTATATAAATGTGTACATCTTTTGTCTTTATATTTCATGTAATATTAATGTTCACGTGTTCGTCTTTGAATACACGTATACACTCATACAATCACACATGCACACATATAGCAAGCATAAGCTTATATGTGATTATATGTAAGTTACTATGCATATGATCCACACATAAAATCTCATGCATATGTACATATTTAACTATTTACCTATATACGTATTAGATATATACTTCTATACATGCATATTCATATATATGAATACATGTGCATGTATATACACGTAAATATATACGTCTATATATATATATATATGTGTGTGTTTGTGTATATATACGAATGCATATATATGGATGGTTTTGTGTATATATGTATATAAGTATATTTGTATAATATGTGTGTATATATGCATATATAGTATTTTATTCAAGCTTAAATTATATCACAAACTGTTACCGAGTGATTCACAAAAGCGATCATCACACTGTCGTGCGTGTGCGTGTATACACACAGAAACTCACCCACCCATCCATACACACATAAACACACACACACACACACACACACACACATACTCACAAACACATACACACATGAACACACATATATCCATATGAATGCTTGTGAATGCGTGCGTATGGATATTGGGAAGTAAAAGTACCCGACAATAACCGAGTATGCTCTCAAAGAATGCATCATTTCTTCATGTATAAATATGTAAGGCATCTTTTATTGTATCCTTCATACTTAAGAATAGTGGAGGCGCAATGGAGCAGTGGTTACGGCAGTGGACTCGCGGTCATAGCATCGTGGTTTCGATTCCCAGACCGAGCGTTGTGAGTGTTTATTGAGCGAAAACACTTAAAGCTCTACGAGGCTCCGGCAGGGGATGGTGGCGAACCATGCTGTACTCTTTCACCACAAATTTCTCTCACTCTTACTTCCTGTTTCTGTTGTGCCTGTAATTCAAAGGGTCAGCCTTGTCACACTGTGTCACGCTGAATATCCCCTAGAACTACGTTAAGGGTACACGTGTCTGTGGAGTGCTCAGCCACTTGCACGTTAATTTCACGAGCAGGCTCTTCCGTTGATTTGATCAACTGGAACCCTCGACGTCGTAAGCGACGGAGAGCCAACGAAAAACAAACTTAAGAATATATATTGTTTTCCTCACCTATCAACGTGTATACAACGACTTTCTCGTTTACCAACACATACTCTTTTCTCCAGTCATTTTTCTCTCCCAACTCTCTCTCTTTCTCTTTTTCTCCTTCTTTCTTGTTCTCTCTCAATCACTCTTTTTCTTTCCCTCCGTCTCACTCTTTCTCTCTCCTTCTGTCTCCTACTGTTCTACTAAAATACACAAGGCCTGACATTTTGGGAAAAGGTGCAATTCAATTACATCGACCCCAGTGTTTGACTGGTGCTTATTTGATCGAACCTCGAAAGGATGTAAAGCAAAGTCGACCTCGGCGGAGTTTGAATTCAGAACGTAGAGACGGTCGAAATACCACGAAGTATTTCACCCGGCTTGCTTATGATTCTTATCTGCCCACAAGGAGCTAAACATAGAGGGGACAAACAAGGACAGACAAAGGAATTAAGTCGATTACATCGACCCCAGTGCGTAACTGGTACTTAATTTATCGACCCCGAAATGATGAAAGGCAAAGTTGACCTCGGCGGAATTTGAACTCAGAACGTAACGGCAGGCGAAATACCGCTAAGCATTTCGCCCGGTGTGCTTATGATTCTGCCAGCTCACCGCCTTTCTGTCTCCTATTTTGTGATGCCAAACACTGTGAACTTTCCTGCTCATATGTTGACATCAAGCAAAAAACACATTCATTTTCGAAAGCAAATTTGGTAAAATTGTAGTTATTCTTTTCTCCTGAATGCACAAGTCCTTGACATTTTGGTGGAGGAGACTAGTCGATTACATGGACCCCAGTGTTTCACTGGTACTTAATTTATCGACCCCGAAAGGGTGAAAGGCAAAGTCGAACCCGGCGGAATTTGAACACTGAACGTGAAGACGGGTGAAATGCCGTTAAGCATTCCAACCGGCGTGCTAACAATTCCGCCAGCTCACCGCCTTTCAGTCCTCCTACCTTGTGATGCTAAACACCGGGAATTTTCCTGTTCATACGTCAACATGGAGCTAAAAACATTACATTCAATTTCGAAAGCAAATTTGGTAAAATTGTAGATATTGCCACGTTAATGACATCAATATATTAGAGATAATTGTTTCATTGGTCCTGGATGTAGAAAAAAAGCCATATTTGAGTGAAACAAGAGTTGATAAACAGAATTATTTGTAACAAATCAATTGATGTGGCTTCGGTCTTAATGAATATTTTACTCTGAATTTAATACTGGTTCATTGTATAAACATTTCATCCTCTTAGAAGTGAAATCGATGACGGTTGCCTGCCTAATGGATGACAGCAATAGAGTGGAAAGTAAAACACTTCTAGATGACAAAACAATTGACAGGATTCTAACCATTACACCTGCAACATGATTACTATCATTAAAATATGATTTGTTGTTTTTCTTCTTGATGTCTTTCCAATGCCATGCTAGCTCTGATCTGTCAAATATATTATCAAAAAATTCCATCTCTGACATTTTTTTCCATTCTATTCATACATAATATATCTATGACTGCATTATCCAATGAATCTTATGGATTGTGATTTGTAGCATATTAAACCATTACTTGTAACACTTAGAATCACCATTTGTCTGTTCTGCAAGTATATGTGGTTTATCACTGATATTGGTCTTACATAGATTCTGAAAAAATGAATGCTTGCTGTTGATTCTGTCTATCTTGTCTCTGGTGTGGCTGTGTTGTAAGTAACTTCCTTATCAACCACATGGTCTAGGATTCAGTCCCACTGCGTGTCACCTTGGACAAGTGTCTTCTACTATAGCCTCGGGCAGACCAAAGCCTTGTGAGTGGATTTGGCAGACGGAAACTAAAAGAAACCCATCGTATATATATATATATATATATATATATATATATATATATATATATATATATATATATATATGTATATATATATATATATATATATATATATATATATATATATATATATATATACATACATGTTTGTGTGCCTGTGTTTGTCCCCCTACCATCAATTGACGATCGATGTTGGTGTGTTTATGTCCCCGTAACCTAGGGGCTTGGCAAATAAACCGATAGAACAATCACTAGGCGTACGGGCTTACGAAAACATAAGGTCCTGTGGTCGATTTGCTTGACTAAAGGTGGTGCTCCGGCATGGCCGCAGTCAAGTGACTGAAACAAATAAAAGAATAAAAGAATAGATCTAAGGTTATCTAGTGTATGTTTCGCCATGTCTGTTCTGATGCCGTGTTTTCTGAGGTATTTTTTTGTTTTGTTTTCTTAATGAATTTCATGTTCACTACTAGAAATATTTCCTTGATATGCCTATTCCTTTGAACTCAAAACTCTGATGTTATCAATCGCCATATATGTTTATTTATTTACATCAATTCATCGCCATCGTCTTTATCATCATCATCATCATCATCGTCGTCGTCGTCGTCGTCGTCGTCGTTGTCGTCGTCCTATTTACCATCATCTTAATCACCACCATCTACTACTACTACTACTACTACTACTACTACTACTACTACTACTACTACTACTACTATTGCTGCTGCTGCTACTTCTACTGTTACTTACAACAACTCCTGACGCTGCAAAAGTAGCAGTAGTCATAAATGTAGGATGCGTAATGGCGGTAGTAGACATAACGTCATTAGCACCAATACAACTCTGTTATTTCTATCGGGAATTGTCTCTTTTTGCAATAGTGTTCTATAGATATTTTGCCTTTCGTATACATTCCCTCATATCCTAAAATAACAGAAAACAAGTCTACGCTTTGCTTAAGCTTTAATTTCGAATGAAATTTTCAATGTTATTTTCCTCCATGTTCTCTACAAACTAAACGTGAGAATGTTCCTACAGGCGGCACTATATATCTATTGTTCCAACCACGGCTGGCAGAGTTCGTAAAATGTTCCGCTCTGGTTTTCATCTAGTATTGATTGGAATTTTGGGTTACATATTACTGCAAACAATTTCTTAATGAATTAAATATTTTAAGGAACCATTCGATACAAATGAAGAAGAAAGAAACATCAATGGATTGCAATTAACGTATCTCTCAACTTGCAAAGGTTTTGAGCAAAATGCTTGCTTCTTCACAGATCAAATATCGAGACTGGCCAACAGAGGAGCCAAGAATATATCTTTTAATAGATCACAATCCTATTCAAGAAGTGAAGTTGATTAATATTGTTACTTATACTTTCCTCACAACCGTCAATTTCCTTTTCAAGTGGAACGTGAAAAAGTTGATGAGGGCCCAGCCGAAGAGGAAAGTGCCTGCCTTAAGTCCTTTCAGCCTTGTCCATCACACTACCGTGGAGGCGCAATGGCCGTCACCAACACCGTCACCATTATTTTTCTCCTCTCCGCTTTCGATGTTAGCATTAACTTTTTTTATCCGCTAAAATCCGTTGCATTTTTAAAGAAAGCCCTATCACTGCTATTACTGTCTTAGCCACCGCTCCTGCTGCTGTTGCTGTTTCTCGCATTGTTGTTGATGTTGTTGTTATTGTTGTTGTTACCGCTACTACTATTTCCACCGCTGCTGAAATTACTGCCGCTTCTGCTGTCACTGCTGCCGCCGCCGCTCTCCCTGTCGACGTTGATTTTGCCTCTGCTGTAACTATGTACTTTTACACCCTCACTCTTCTCCCCCTTTCTCCTGTATTATTGCCAGTAAGGGAGGAAAGGGGAAAAATCTTCAGCAATTACTAGAACTGCGCTTGTGGCAGGTCTTTCCTTAACTCTTTGAAGATGCGCTCAGCCATCTTGTTGAATTGTAAGTGATTACACGCCCACCGAAATTATTTGGTGGGCCGAATATAGACCTGCAAGGGACTAAAATAAACGCAGGAAGGCCAGTGACGGGTTTCTGGTGCTTGCGTTAACAAGTTGGAAGAAGTGTACAACGAAACAGCGTCACCAAATTGCCGCAAACACGTCCGATGTCAAAAACAACAACATCAACAATAATGATAGTGATAATGATCCTTTCTACTATAAGCACAAGGCCTGAAATTTAGGGGAGGGGGCTAGTCGATTTCATCAGCTCCAGTCGTTAATTGGTACTTATTTCAACGACTCCGAAAAGATGAAAGGCAAAATCGACCTCGGTGTAATTTGGACTCACAACGTGAACACCGACGAAATGCCACTAGGCATCTTGTCCAATGTGCTATCGATTCTGCCGGCTCGCTGTGTTTGTAATAATAATAATAATCATAATAATAATAATAATCATAATAATGATGAAAATGAGGATGATGATCGTAATGATAATAAGCACCATCATCCTCATCATAATCGACGTCTTTATCGTCAAATTTGATGACGAATAACAATTTCTCAACAAGAAATAGTCGTCACACTTGTCACAATCATATAATTACCCTGAACAGAACCAATTATCACAATTCTTAACATGTATATTATCTCCGCCATTTTTTATAATTATCAAGATTATCATGGTAACCATGACTTATATCGAAACCAAATTCAACAATATCAAGCAACATCACTTCTAATGAAGATGAAAGTCAGCAAAGAATCTACCTCTAATCTACATGAACCACGTTCACCAACAGTATATTAACGAAATAATTCACCTTTCAGTAATAATAACAAAAATAGATTAAAAGCATACACACGAATATATACATATATATATATATATATATATATATATATATATATATATATATATATATATATATATATATATATATATATATATATATATATATATGTATGTATGTATGTATGTATGTATATACAGAGAGATATCTAGATACACGCACACATATATAAACACACGCACACATGCATGCATAATATACACCTCATACACACAACATATGTGCAATTGAATATATTCCTATAACGTATAACGATCAAACACAACATCCTCATCTTCATTATTATTATTATTATTATTATTATTATTATTATTTTATATATATATATATATATATATATATATATATATATATATATATATATATATATATATATATATATATACATATATATGCTTATACATAAATATATATATATATATATATATATATATATATATATATATATATATATATATATATATATATATATATATATATATATATATATATATATATATATATATATATATATATACATATATACATATGTATGCATCATGTATATATATATATATATATATATATATATATATATATATATATATATATATATATATATATGAATATTTTCGTGCTTATGATATAGCCACTATATACAACTTGGAATGGTTTTTAGTTCCACGATGTGGCACATGCCTAGTGTATATTGCTTATGTAGAAGCTTTCGTTTATTTCTATGTTTGAACCAATTCAGGTGCTATGTACAGCGACCCCTAAGTGAATACAAGTTTTAACTGATTTTCTTTCCAACTGTAATATCAGATTTATATGCTAGGTCCTACGGGAAGCACTCAGGGATTGACGAGACAGTTAGCCAACGACCGAGAGTCACATTTTTGCTTAGATTCAAACACGTTTATACAACCTTTATGTTGCTAATGAATATCTGCTAGCACATGCTGCTTAAACATGTAAAGCTTATTTTTGCACAATTCTTCTTAAATATTTTATTATATGCATGTTCTGCAGAGAAGAAAGTATTTATGATAGCTGCGCTTCTGTTGATTTAAAGACTCGCTGATGGATGCAGTTACATTATTTTCTTTCTCAATTCTTTGACGAATCTAGCTATGTAGCTTTCAGTGTAAATGTAGTTGTCGTAGAATTGAGACTTCCTCGATGCACAATTCTAGTATGGCCATAGAAAATATGTCTCTACTTCACACTAATTTTCAAATAACGTGAAGGTGTGGGGGTGACCTTTTATTTATATAGACTGTATATCAATTTGCTGTTTGGTAACATTTACTTGTAAGGTAATTCAAAGATATATCGATACTAATTATTTTGAAGTCTGTTTTGTAATTTGAATGCGCAAATGTCTATAAAATCCCAGTGGTTATACATCTTAGTATATTCAGTGTGTATTTATTCTTTTTGTGTCATTCGGCAAGTCTATTATCGAAGGAAAGCGAGAACTGACATTTTCATCCCCCAACAGAGCTACCAAAGCTACATTGCTGAACATGCTTCCGTTCTTCGTAAATCAGCAGAAATTCTTCTTAAATAATTATTTCCGTGCCCTGGTCGTTATATTCGTTTCATTTATAACTGAAGTCGTCTTAACATTGTTGGCGTATCGTAAGAGGTTTAGCTTTCGCATGGATAAATCTCCACAATATTGAACTGAATAACCCTACAAATTCAGGTTTGTATCTTCTCCTGTATACAATAATCGTTCTCCCAAATATGTGTATTCCTTAAAGAAAAATGTTCATTCTTCCTTTTAATAACTTCATTTAGATACCTGTCCTTTCTTTTCCCTCTTTTTAATTCCTTATTTTTTACTCTTTGATAATGCATTAGTAGTCGTGCTAATTGGAATCTTATCCTATCTTACGATACGATAAAATCCAAATGTCGATGCTTATTCAAAATGCATTGCCAGTATTATACGTTATACGAACTTCGGACGGTCCAACACAGATGCACTGTTTCAAATTCACTTGGGCTCCATAATATGCATTTGAGGTTTCACAACAGAATTATAAAATATTTCTTTAGACACTACATTAGAAACAATTCTAGTAGCTTATTTTGGGTTCAAAATTATCATAGTATCAATCAATTTGAATCTATTTGAGAAACGTTATTCTATATAATATAGACATCATAATACCATCAAACAACTGGTGGAATAGACTGAATCTACAAGCATTAGGCATATAGTCCAGTTTACAAAAAATGGTCTGTTTTATTTCACTCATGGAGAAGACATGGCTCTATAAAAGGCACACTGTTTTTATTCTTGCTTATTTTTGGTTTCTGTATAGTTGGTAATAAGTGGTGGATGTTTTTGGTCTTTGTGTTCCCAATCATTTTGATTTTGATGTGTTCTTCTTAAACTGCTTTTTCTGTTCTGTATTTACATACTACTGTCAGAAAGAAACAGGTATTAATGAATCAGGAAACAAATATCTAACTACATAAGTAATATATTCTTAAATAGCATAATCAAACTTTAAACCGATTAATATTGCCCCATAATATCCGATTAGATGACCTTGAGGTAACACAAATTCGTCTATCTATGAACCCAAAGATGATGACGGGAAAATTATGCTAACTCAATAACAAAAAATTGTATTAATTATTTCCACAGTGATTTCTTCCCTTATTTTTATTCACGGGCAGGGATTACATCTTTTTTCACTTTTTTAATCCTTCAAAAGTACCTTCTGGCGTTTTAATGTAAATTTGATAAATACTTTGGTGAATGTGAGATCAAAAGCACACTTAGACGAGCTAATGGGTGAAAAAAATTTCATTGTATTGTGCACGCTGTGTAATAAGAACTACAAGGTTCCGGGTTCAGTCTGATTATGTGGAAATTTGGGCAAGTTTCTTCTATTATAGTTTTGGTCTGACCAAAGCCATATGAAAGGATTTGATAGACAGAAACTGAAAGAAATCCGTCGTATATATATTAGGCAATCCGTAAGCACTGTCCTGATGTATTACCTTACTATGTATAGTCCTAGCTTTCAGGTATATAGTAGTAGGTAATCTAAAGGTAAAAACGTGGTTTAATATATAAAGAAAAGAAATAAGTGGAGCAATAATTAACAATGAAGTGTTGATCATTGGTATTAAATAGTCATTATTTAATTGTAGTTCGGAACCGATTACAGCTGTTTCGGTTTATCAAATCGGAGTAAATTTATATTTACCTTGTTACATTTAACAAACATCTTCAGAATGATGGAAGAAAAGAAAAAAAAAAGAAAAAAGGAAAAGATTTTGTTAGGTCTTTACATTTAGTGTCTTGCTGGATTCCACGTGTTTATAGTTTCCTCCATTAGATGCATAGGGCAGTAAGTGGGTACAATGATTATTTGACCGGTGGTGTTAGCCGAATGATTTATACCCGGTGGAGATATCCGGTGTTGTTATTTGTAATATGTAATGCTGTTTGTTTGTGACTTCTAGGTTAGTCCCTATGATTATAAAGGATGCCCTTGCTAGAAACGAATGATGCTAAGTGTGTAAGACATACGTATGGGCTATTTAAAGGAATGATAAAAAGAGTTGAAGAGTACATAAATGCGAATCAATAAAATCAATAGAAATTATAACGTGTAATGTGAGTCGGTAATCTAGCTTTAAAGTGAATATATTATGTAGGATTATATGCCCTGGTGTACAACGTAGATTTTTTAATAGATAGTTCGGTTAATCGAGGCATTTAATTTAAAATTGGGAAGTGAAGTAATATTATATTCTGTGGTAAGTGAGAGGGTTAGGGGGTAATACGATCTTAGACAGGTCCGCTAATAACCTGTAATGTAGGGATTAGTAATATTTTGAGAATAATAATTTATCTTTATGCAAACATGTTTTATTTTTCTCGTCTCGTTTACTAAGTAATTCTGATTTCGCCATTAAAATGAAGAATTTCTCATTTATTCATAAACTACACCGATTATTATTTAGGTTATATGAAGAGGCTTTGGCTAGGATACGCCATTCTAATCTATACTTGATGTTATTGTCTTTCAGCTCCCAGATGTAACTATTTAGTCCGGTAAAGTTCACTTTACTTCTATTTCTGAAACTTGAGCGATAGAAAGTATATCTAAGTTTCATTTCATTTTTAGTTGCTCCAATACAAATGTTCTTGTAATTATTTGAGAGTACATCACATTGGTAGATTACGCTTTTAGTTTTACATTTAAGAATTTAAGAATATTTAAGAATTCACAAGTATTTTTATCTCTGCAGCCATATAGATTTTTACGCTTGTCAGTGCCTACGATATGTTGAGTGGGGGTACTTTTTATAAGGTAGTTGTCTGCATTATTTGAGTGCGTGTTATTTGGGGGGGGGGGCATTTATTATATCAATCGATTGGTTGTTGTGTTCTATATTGCTATTTCTGCCTAGTTTTATAGAAGGTGTCTAGCTTTTTATTGTTGATAGAGGCAATAATTATATTGTAATTTTATTGCTAAAGATTTCTGAGTATTTGGTATTCATATTGAAGTGCTTATTTATAAGTCTCATTATATATTAAACTATTTTAGTTTTAAGTTTTATAGCGAAGGGGATTATTAACCAGATGTTATCATTATTCCGTTTGTTATTTTTACTATTATTGTAATTGGTGTAAGAACTGCTGTCAGCATTATTGTAGATCGTAAAGTTATTGTTGTAATTATTAATATTCTTTCGATTTTTATTTTTATTACTATTACTATCAGATTTATTGGGGTTTGTTCCTGTACAATATATTTATTTTATTTACCTTTCTAGTATAGTCTCTTACAGGGGCTCTATTGGTCCTTTGAGGTGTGTTATTTTTAATTATATTTACATTTTCATTATTATTATTAGTAGTAGTAGTATTGTTATTATTCACATTATTTGTATTTCTATCGTTATCATTTTCAATGTTGTTATTAATATTATTCTGAATCTTATCATTCTTCCTTCTATTATTGTTATTACTACTATTATTCTTATTATTGTTGTTCATTTTTTTTGTGACTATTATAGTCATTTTGCGTATAATTCCTATTACTATAATTTTGAAAATGTATGTTATTCTGCTTGATTTTTTAGGGTTCTGAGAAAAGGTAGTTACTTTTTGCTTATAATATCCTTTTTCTAATGCGTTGTTGTAGAATTCCTTATACTTATAAAAAATATCTTCGCTGGACGAGAGTTATGAAATACCTTTCCTGATGCCTTGTACAAGTCCTCTTTTTATAAACTTAGGCTGGTTGCTAAGTGCATTTATATATCTAAAGTTCGTATTCGGTTTTATGTACGGTTCGTGTTGTCCCGTGGTTAGATTGCAGTTGGCATCTAAGTAGTTCATAGAATTGTGCTTTTTTCTATTGTAATGGTCTCATGTTATCTATTTTAAAAAATCTGAGTAGAATTTATTATTATTACCTCCGCCTTTGACATTCCATGACTACTATTGGGATCAACCAGGTGCCGGAAAAGGATTCTGGATTATTTTCCCGTTTTTTTGTTGTTGTTTTTTTTTGCTTTTTTATTGCTTTAGTCTAGAGAGCGATCTGGTTCATTTTTAGTATTCTAGTTTGTGAGAGCAGTCGAGTATATTTCAGATATTCTCATTTTAAAGATCATCTCTGCCTAATCGTTGAAAGGACGTTAGTGTTGACTTGGCGGAGGTTTGCGCTCCCTGAGTGCTCTTATTATTATTATTATTATTATTATTATTATTATTATTATTATTATTATTATTATTATCATTATTATTTTCTTTCAATTGTGTTTCATTTTCTTACTGAGTGTCTTCCTGACACTTAGGTCAGAGAAAAGCATTGTATATATTTGTAGGCCATTAAAATAAACACACCAGATTGTTCGTTTACAATGCCATGTGATAGAGAAAACAGAGAAGAAAGTGAGAGAAAGAAAGGAAAAACTAAAATATATAAAAGTAAACAAAAAATAAAGGGCAAAAGAAAGGAAAGGAAATTCACAGCGACAATGCTCTACTCAATGCTTGTAACATACCAGTTAAGACAATGTTTTGCAATTCTTGTATAGATGGGAATCCAGGGATCATTTTGAGTTGTTTTTTTATCATTCCAAATGCTCCTGCAATCACTGGAATTGTCACCGTCATGAGATGCCACATTTGCTCCAACTACTGTGTGGTATGATTAAACGCTGTTTTGTTTCGACTTTTATCTTGCACTTGAAATTATCATAAATATGTGAGGGTTGGTGGAAATAGTAGTAGAAAGTGAAAGTTTTGTGAATAGACAAAATTCCACTGTTCTGTATATGGTTTCGGCTGATGGTGAGAAGGGGATCAAAAAAAGTGACTTCGCCTTCCTGTGCGATCAGGAGACAAAAGAAGCGTCCCACCTTTGCAGTCTGCAAAGGCCAAATGAGTTTACTACTACTAGCGATCAATGAGAGCGCTGATCTTGACCTTGGGAAGAACCAATCAACCTTGTTCTGCTTTTAATTACTGACAGAAAATATAATTATAATCATAATATGATTCAATTTTTGAATCTTTGAATTTTGGGAGGAATTTTTGAATTTTCCTTTTCTTCTTATAGTTTTTTTTTTTCTGTGCTTTAAATTTTGTAATTGTGAAATTTGTATATACTGGCAGGTGCTTATCTTGTTAATTTTTATCGTGCTTTCAATCTGTTATTGTAATAAAATGTGTTTACATATTTGAGTAGTCAGGGAGAAACGAATGTTAACATTTTCACAGAATGTTGTAGATATTAAGGTCTTAAATGTTCTACACATGATCGTTTGTATGACCGGCCAGAGAAAACTGTAAAAAGCGTTCTTCCAACAAGTAGGGTGTTTACATCCTCGAATATTCAGGGAGAACGGAAAGAGAACGAAAGAAGGTTAATTTTTTCAGAGAAAATTGGAGATATTAAAGACGTGCTGCTGGCTCTTCAATTTTTGTCAGTAGGATATAGCAAAGAGAGATATCTGGAGCAGATTCTGAAGCAGTGAATTTGCCTATAGAAATTGAAATATGCCACGGGTGTGTCTCTGTGGTAAGAAGCTTGATCCCATTCTCACACTTGCGGGTTAATAAAATATGTATTATAGTCATGCTAATTAGTTGCCCTAAGTTTTGGGCCGCAGGCTCAAATACCACGGAGTGCGGCTTTTAATTTAATTTACTATAAACGTGAAATTTTCTTCACAATAACTGCAGTGATTTTCCTTTAGAAGTTGAAATATGGCTCAAGCATATTTTAACTAACCAGAAATTTATATTTGTGTGTATATGTGTGTCTGTATGTATGCATACCAGTATGCATGTATATATATATATATATATATATATATATATATATATATATATATATATATGCACATACATGTACTTAGATGTACAAATGGAAATATAAATACACACGTATATAAATGTATATATATATATATGTGTGTGTGTGTGTGTGTGTGTGTGTGTGTGTGTGTGTGTGTGTATACACGCACACACTATATATACAGAGATACAAGTATATGTATGTGAGAGTTTTTGTGTTTGTGTGAGTGTGCACGCGCGCGCATTCGTGTGTTTGTGTGTGTGGAATCAGCTTTGAAGTCAAAAAAACATTTTTCCCAAATAAAAATATTAGTCACCCCACGTATTGATTGAATTCCAGTAAAAATTATGCAGTTATTTTCATATACTTTTGATACACCATGTTTTTCTACAGATACGTGTGTGTGTGTATGTGTGTGTGTGTGTGTGTGTGTGTGTGTGCGTGTGTGTGTGTGTGTGAGAGCGCGCTTATATGTACACCTATGCATATGTCTGTGATCTTGTGTTTGTACGTGGGTGTATACATATATAAATTTGTTCTTAAGGAGAATATTTATAATTTTCAGCCTTTTGATTGATAAAATTAGATCTTTTTTACATTAGAGAAACACGACTAGCACAATATTATCGGCATACAAGCAAAAGCTATATTCGAAGAAGCGTGTTGCTATGCGATTATTTAAAAAGCAAGAAATAGCATGGACATTCTCTCAATTCCTATGACTTTATATATGAAAGGCGATCTGGGCCAATGCATATCTAAATATACAAAATTACTCGATATTTATGTGACTTGTAATAACATGAGTAATAAGTGCATTAATAACAACCTTAACACCGAGGATTGACGTATCTCTGCCCATTCACTTGTCATTGTAAGTAGTATAATAATCGAAAGAGTAAAAGTAGAGAGGCTCTAACAATAAAGAGAGTAAAGTTGGCAAATTTTATATATCTCAGGTACAGAGACCTTTTCTCAGAAGAAAACGAGGAATAAATGCGATTTCACGTCGATCACCATTTTAAACCATATCCTCGTGTAGATGGGCATTTGTGCCTGAAAAATATGAAAGTTTTTCAAATTTCCTCTTTGCCTTGTTACAATCTCGTTACCTTTTTTTTCTTTATCCTGCTTCTGTATTTCAATGCTATAAGCGAACTATAACACTCTGCTATCTTTATATCTTGCTTTGTATACCTAAATATATATTTAATTCCTCATTTCAGTGCACTACCTGCTCCACACAGCTGGTCAACTCATCGTCAACTGTAAGCAAGCTAACTATCATGTACTAGCATATTTACATCACTCCCAATTGACAAATTCAAAACTATTTGCTCTTGTACCACACACAACGAATGTGCTATTAAATCTCAACCTTTGACAATCCCCAAATGATTTGTCTGACACTGGCACGTTGCTGTACAGACATAGATCTCATCATTCAAACATCTGTGAATAATTACCAACTTTCAAAATAACATTGTGTTTATGTTTGCACTGTTATATCGTTTATGGTGGCGACTTGACAGAATCGATAGAACGCCAGGCAGAAAGTCTGTAATTTTTCGTTCCAACTCTTTACACTAATGGTTTAACTCATTCTTATTTGAATTTCTACTTTCATCAAGATACGATCAATAAAATAAAGTACCAGTCAAGTACTGAGGCGAATAGGTGAGCTAAAATTCTATCTATATACAGTGTGCATTAAAAAATGAAAATTCGTATAAACATGTAGCTCCTACGATTGATGAAGTAGCGAATTAGTTAGAGAACATGGTCATCACATCGAAGACGTCTATCAGTTGGAGGCTGATGAACTCTCTAGAACCGTGGTTCTGATCTGGGGTCCACATGGCCCCTGAGAGTCCATATAAAAATTTTGTTTAAAGATTAGATGCAATAGATTTGTTATACTTCTACAATACTTCGAAAATTATTTTGTTACAATTCCTAATTATGTTTAATTACAAAAATTTAATACGATTCTTTAAGCATCGAATAGCAATAGAGTTCATTGAGAATAAAATAGGAATGAAAGGGCTTCCAGGGGTAAAGATTGGTTGAGAACCACTGATCTTTCACTTTTACTTACAGAGTGTCCACACTAATATACGCCAACATAACTACACGACGAACGTGTGCATCTGTCCTCTCAAATTTAATTCACAAACTATCAGTAATACTGTAGCTGTAATTGAAGAAATTTGTGCAATTGTATGAAACAATAAATCATGCAGTTGAAAAAAAAAAACTGACATCTTAATCATATTGAGAAGCCTAACTCCTTATAATATAGTTCTATATTTAAGAGATAAGGAATTATGTATATTATTTACATTTGACGGATATTCGTCCTCATCGTGTTTGTTGTCATCACAACGATATACCCTCCACCCTTCATCAGGTGTTTTGGGGAAATTTCGAACCTGGGTTCTCATTCCTAAGGAATTTTTCGATGTTGTTGTTATTATTATTATTATTATTATTATTACTATTATTATTATTATTATTACTAATCAGGTCACTGCCTGGAATCGAACTCTGAATCTTGAGGTTAGTAGCCCACGCTCTTAACCACTACGCCATATAGCTGATGAAGGCTGGATGGTATATCAGCCGAAATATTGTGTTAACAACAAACAAGAGGAGGACAAATATCCGCCAAATGTAAATAATGTAAATCACTTACTCCTGTATATGTATGTATGTATGTATGTATATACGAGGCGTAGTCAAAAAGTATCCGCCCTTGATTTTTTTGCACAAAATAATAAGGCCTCAGCTAAATCTGCATGGGCATTAGGTAACAACGTCCTTTCTGAACATGCGCATAAATTTTCGTGTCTGTAGGTTGTGCCATTCGTTCACAGTAACATTTTTAGTACAGACATGGAGTAAGCCTGATGAACTTAAAGACAGGCGAAATACCGCTGAGCATTTCGCCCGGCATGCTAACGATTTTGCCAGCTCACCGCTTTTTAACAGCTATTATAATAAGAAGAGCTCTCAGAGAGGGCAAACCTCAGCCAAGGTAACTCCAACATCCTTTCAACGATTAGCCAGAGACGATGTTTACGAGATTTATTTTCAGTTTATGAGCTTCCGTTTTACTTGCGTTCCCCTGAAACGAATTAACTCGTATATCGAGGCATTAGTGTGTTTGTTTGTAATTTATGTGTATGTGCACAAATTTGTGATTGTGATTTTTGTGTACAAAGCGTTTCAAAGAGACTAGAAACATGATCTAGCCAAACTGTATAAAGATATATGGAATGATGAACCTGGTTGAGACAAATGCGCTCAATAAATTAAAGATATGCACTAAAATAATATGAGGGCTATCATCAACTGCCTTTGTGCATTTCAGTTGGGGAAAGGAAATTCGTAATAGTTGTTGTATTTGTCAGTTCGTAATAGCTGTCGAACGCAGCCAAAATGCGATGCAAGATATCTGAATACGTATACTTAAAATAATTGCCTTGAATTTGTGTTGATTTTATTAAATTTTTCTGGAGAATCAATATTTTATTACTAAAAACAAAAAGAAATTCATACAATATTAATTATACACATACTTCAATCGTTTCTTGTTAAATATTGATTTGAAATTTTGGCAAAAGGCGAGCAATTTCGGTGGTGGGGGGGGGGGGGAGTAGGTCAATAACATCGACCCCAGTGTTCAGCTGGTACTTATTTTATCGACTCCAAAGGACGCAAAGCAAAGTCGACCTCAGCAGAATTTGGACTCAGAGCATGGGGACGGGCTAAATACCGTTAGGAAATTTGCCCGGCATGCTAACGATTCTGCTAGCTTTTTTTTTCTTATTAGATATTGGTTTCAAGCTTTGGTTCAAGACCAGCAAATTCACTGGTCATTTCGAGGTCACAGACGGACTCCAGTCAGGACGATCAACTTCCGCGATCACAAAGGTCAGAACCGACGCTGTGCACTCCATGATTCTCGTGGACAGCCAGAATTCAGCTAAAGTCATTGCTCAGACTGGGAATTTCCTGCGAAAGAGTTGGCTACATCAGCCAAAATATTGTGAACATGAGAAAGCCTTCCACAAAATGGGTGGTGAAATGCTTCAACGCAGTTCAGAAGCGTATCAAAATGAAACATAAATGTGATTTTGGACCGGTTTGCAGTGGAAGAATCTGTAGGCGCAAGAATACTGCACATGGAGACATGATCAATAGTTTCATTTCGTTGTTTACATACACCACGTGTTGGGCTATTGCCGTTCCTTGATATATTGGCCTGGTAAATCTTTGTAGGTAGGCATTGATATTGGGCTGCTATGATAAACCCTTCTGTTTCTGATTTGAAGCCAGAACACACTAACCATTGCTGGGTAAGGGCTTTGTCAACATCGGCATTATTAACTCTCATTGGGTATTTGCCATTTAAAACTTTTTCTTACCATTTATCAGTAAAGTATCTACTTTTAGTACAGGTTTTCATACGCTTAGCTTTGTTTGTGATTGTTTCCAATAAGTCTGATTTTGAGATTTGTTGCATTTGGAATTCACTTAGATATTCCTTTGCATGTTTTGTCACTGAGTATGGAGATTTCATGCTTTAAGACAAGTTTTAACATCCAGTCATCGGAGTGGCAATCTTCATTGTTAATTCCAGTTGTCAAAGTCACTGGCCATCCTGTTTTCTTGGCAGGTAAAATCGTTCTTTATCTGCCTGGGGGTGGTGCATTCTATGCATTGTCAACAATTTTTGTATTTTTCTGTCAAGATTAAATATTTCAGTAATTGACCAGTTAATGGTATTGAAATTGTAAGTCACGATCGGTTTGGCTAAAGTATTGATCACTTCAATCCTGTTTCTTGCATTCAATTATTATTATTATTATTATTATTATTATTATTATTATTATTATTATTATTATTTTATGTTTGACTTTTGTTTTGCATTTGTACAAGTTGGATCCAAGTCTCACCCAGAGACCTCAAGAGACAACAAGTTAGAAGTTCATGTAGGTGTTATGCCTAGGGTACCATATATTTGGATTTGTACAGTTTTGTTCAAGTGAATGTTTAAGAAACCATAAGAAAATTATGTTTGCTTTAAAATTTGAGATCACATAGACAGTATTTTACGTAGGATATGGGCAGTTCCCATGAGCACTATCTTTTGGACTTCAGCCATTTTGGGGTTTCCTGGTATCTGAGCTAGGTAGTAATCAGCCCGTTTCGCTGTCATTCCCAGGGCACCTATGACAATAGGTATTGTTTTCGTCTTCAGATTCCACATTTTGCTAATTTCTATTTCAAGATCTTTATATTTGCTCAGTTTTTGGTAGGTCTTGACAGATACGTTTATATCAATTGGGACAGTCATATCAATGAGGAGGCATGATTTTTGTCTGAAGTCTTTCAGTATGATGTCTGGCCTATTTGCGTCTATCTTTCTGTCAGTTTGAATGGTGAAGTTCCAGAGGAGTGCAATGTGATCATTTTCAAGTACTGGGGGTGGTTTGTGTTCCCACCAGTTTTTATCATGGGGCAAGTCCAGGTTTTTGCATATTACCCAGTGAATATATTGTGCAGCTCTATCATGCCTGTTGAGATACTCTGTAGGCGCAAGCAGACTGCACATGGAGACAACATGATCGATGGTCTCATTTTGTTGTTGGCATATACGACATAATGGGGAGCTGCCGTTCTTTAATATGTTGGCCTGGTAGTTCTTTGTAGGTAGGCATTGATCTTGGGCTGCTATGATAAACCCCTCTGTTTCTGATTTCAATCCAGAGGCCATTAACCATTGGTGGGTAAGGGCTTTGTCAATATCTGCATTATTCGCTCTCTTTGGGTATTTGCCATTGAGAGGTTTTCCATGCCATTTTTCAGTCATAATAGCTAAGGCAGCAATTTTAGCACGGGTTTTCAAGCGCTTAGCTTTTTCTGTAGGTGTTTCTAGTTCGTCTAATTCTTGAATTTGTTGCAATTGGAATTCACTTAGATATTCCTTTGCCTGTTTTGTTACTGAGTAAGATGCTTTCTTGCTTTCATATTTTAAGACAAGCTTTAGCATCCAGTCCTCAGAGTTTTTCATATAGGTGTCTAGGCCAATTGTGGCTACCTTCATTGATAATGCCAGCTGTAGTAGTCCTCGACCTCCCTCTTTTCTTGGCAGATAAAGACGTTCTATATCTGCCTTAGGGTGGTGCATTCTATGCATTGTCAACAGTTTTCGTATTTTTCTGTCAACATTACATATTTCAGTAATTGACCAGTTAACGATGTTGAAACTGTAAGTCACGACTGGTATGGCTAGAGCATTGATCGCTTCGATCCTGTTTCTTGCGTTCAGCTCTGTCTTCAGTATTGCTCTCACCCTGCGATAACATTCTCTTCTGATCCTTTCCCTCATCACTGAGTGCTTGATATTGTCCCCTTCAATTACCCCTAGGTATTTGTAGCTCTCCGCTGGTTCTAACTCTTTTATGACATTTTGCTGGTCAAGGTTCACATTAGATGTATTTGTCATTTTTCCTTTGATAAAGATAGCTTTTGCACATTTATCAAGGCCAAATTGCATCCTGATGTTATCACTGAATTGTTTAACAATCGCTAGTAGGCCTTTGAGTTGTTGGTCATTTTTTGCAAAGAGCTTTAAATCATCCATGTAAATGAGATGATTTATATTTTTATCAAATATTTTATAACCATACTGTGCATCATTGAGCAATTTTGAGAGCGGTATTAGGGCTAGACAGAAGAGGAGTGGTGATAGTGAGTCACCCTGGAAAATGCCACATGAAATTCTTACATCTCAAGCATTTAGAGATTCATTGTCATTGTTCAACATCAGTGTGGTTCTCCATGATCTCATACTTACAGATAAAAAGTTTCGCAGAGTAGGAGCTATTTTATACATTTCCAGACATTTCCTAATCCAGCTATGTGGTAGGCTATCAAAGGCCTTTTTATAGTCTATCCAGGCTATTGACAAGTTTTTGTGTCGCTTGTGACAATCTTCTAAGATCATCTTATTGATGAGTAGCTGATCTTTACAACCATAAGATCCACGTTTACATCCCTTTTGCTCATTAGGGAATATGCTACTTTCTATTAAAAAACTATAGGTGTACTCGGTTAGGACAGATGTTAGCGTCTTATACATTGTTGTTAAGCAGGTTATGGGGCGATAATTTTTTGGCTCGTTTGTTTCCTCATTTTTTGGAAGCAGGAATGTTAAACCATTAACTAGCCAAGAGGGCATCAAACTAGGATTTTGCAAAACATCGTTGTAAAGTTTTGTTAGCAGTTCATGGCTTTCTGGGAAGGCATTCAACCAGAAGTTAGGAATTTTATCCTTTCCTGGAGACTTCCATTTGCTTGACCTCCTGAGAGCAGATCTTATATCTTCTACCCTGACCCCCTCCCACTTTTGCTCCTCTAAGGAGTCTAGGTCTGTAGCTATTCTATCAATCCAAGGGGCCTTTTCATTGTGTGTTTTATCTTCTGCCCAGATTTTATTCCAAAATTCTTGCACTTCTTCTTTTGATGGGACAGACTTTATTGTTACTGGTGTTTTCCCTATCTTCCTGTAGAAATTTTTGGGGTTATTTTTGAACATGTTATTATCTCGGAAGAATTTAACACGCTTTTCATACCTTGCTATGCGGGCAGCTTTAGCACATACCTTTTGTTTGATGGTTTCTATGGTGGCATCAATGTCAACTATGGTTTTCATGTTATATTTTTTCTTTAGTTTTTGGGTCTTTGTAGGTTTGATACTCTTGTCAAATTTAAGGTTTTTCAAACATTCTATGTCAGATCTAAGCAGCTTAATTTGGTGTTGAATGCGTTCTTGCCAAGAAGGCTTTTTGTGGGAGTGTTGTCTTTTTCTAATCTTTTCACCACATAGAATCGTTGAGATTCTTGCGGATGCATAGTACAGGTGGTTGAGATCTGTAATATCAACATCATTAGCTGAAATTATATCCTTAAGTGCAAGGCGGATTTTACCAATTATTTTCAGGTTTTGGTTAGAATTGCGAATTTTGGGGGGAGTGTCGCGTTCATTCATACTAGTTTCTTTAATTTTCAGCCATTCAATCATGATTTGATTTTTTAGATCATGTAGTTCTGTTGCGTCGATTTCTGTATGACTTCCTTCATCTATTTGATTTTCACCTGCCTTAGTGTTTATGGTTGGTTCAGAGAGTATTTTATTTTGCCTATCAGTTACCTTAACTCTTTCAATTATTACTGTATTTTCATCAGCCTTGGGCTGGTTTATAATTATTTCCTCTGTAGTATCTTCTTTAGCTGCAGTTTCATTCTTTTTATCCTTTACTGCTTGCTTAATTTGGTCAATCTCTACTTCAGTTAGTAATTTTTTTTTTATAATGTTTCTTCTGACGTTGGCAAGTTTATTACTGTCTATGTAGGGTCTTACTGCAAGGTGTTTCTGTCTCCAGTTTAAGTAGGTTTGTACAGTATTAGATTTATCTGTAGGGAAATATATGGCACGGTAGAAGGCTCTAAGAACTTCTTTATTATCTTCCCTAGACCATTTTTCATTCTTTTTCTTTTGGTTATTTGATGACGAGCATGGATGGCCATCTGTTGGAATATTCCGGTTGTGGGGTACTTCCAGCTCCTGTGTGTCGGGAAGATTTGAACCAGTAGCAGATTTCTCGTCTCGGATCTGGTTCATTATCCGAGTAAGTGGTCCTTTATAATCCGGTCTATGACCATTGCGGTTTATATTTTGTTTTATTAACAGTGAGGCATAACAAGCTTCGACGTTGACGCTAGGGGACGGATCTGTCTGTTTAGGGTAAGTTTTTTGAGACAACACCGTCTCCGAGCTTTCGTGACGTAGCTTCTTAAGGCTAGCAGATCTATTTCGAGTGAGTGGCCCTTTGTGATTCGGTCGATAACCACTCTGGTTTGTGATCTGCCTTGTTATCATTGAGGCATGACGAGCTTTGGCGTTGACATTCGGGGACGGATTTGTCTGTTTAGGGTCAGTTTTTTGAGACAACACCGTCACCGAGTTCTCAGCATGTAAACATTGCTCGTAGCGTAGTTTTGTAAGGCTAGCAGATCGGTATTCATCTGTATTTTTTTTGTTGATAGATTTATCTCCAGGCATAGTGTATTTTTGTGTGTGTGTGGCGTTTTAAACTTATGAATGGTTCACTGTCTGTATTTGTTCACAAAATGAAAATAAACAAAGAAGAAAGAAAAAAAGTTTTGGTTTTGCTTCGTTTGTGATATGTGTTTTCGTATCCGTAAGTGTGTCCAGTGATTTTTACGTAGTTCTGTAAACATTAAGATGCATGTGTAGTTCTATGGGTATCAAAACGTATATATCATTGTGTACACGTTCAAGTGTATGCGTAATTATTCAATATATGTACTTACTATTTTGTTCCATTTCTTTTTTTTTATATAGTTTGTAAACTTTCCGGTGTTGGTTTTGCGTGTGTGATCGCACGTGTTTCATTGAGACATCGTGCATAGGAGGTCCTGTGCTTTGTATTGCAGTGAAATTTCATTTTTTAAGAATAAAAAATATTCTTAAAAAAATTATCTTCGTTAAAAGACCGCTTCCTTCAAATCTTCCACCGGTTCTTTTGGCTAATTCCATCGATGTTATTGGATTAGATATGTTTTTGTATAGGGAGCCCGGTGTAGCACATCCATGTTGTTATTCAGCCCGGTGCTCTATTATTATTATTATTATTATTATTATTATTATTATTATTATTATTATTATTATTGTTGTTGTTGTTATTATCATTATCATCATCATCATCATCATCATCATCATTATTATTATTATTATTCAATACGTACACGCACACACATATATACATACAAAGATATATGTGTGAATATGGTTAAGTATATTGTGTGTATTTCCGTAAGATGCACTATTTCCTTGAACGCGCATTAAAATAGTCGTGTAGTTAAATTTTCCTACATCATAATCTTATATACACATGATATAAATTTACATGTTATATACTTTTTTTGTTACTGCATGGGACGCTTTGCGTCCATTGTATACTTTTCATTATATATATATGTTACTGATGTATCCTTTGTACAATCACATATAGGCGCATCTATCTACTTATCTAGCTATCTTTCTCTGTCTGTCTATCTCTGTGTGTGTGCGCGTGTTTGTATTTGTGTGTGTATGTGTGTGTGTGTGTGTGTGTGTATGTGTGTGTGGTGCTAGTCTTGATAGAGCATGCATTATATATAATCTATCAATATGCATTAAATTTTGTGTTTTCATGTATTTTTAGTGTGTACATCAGAAATCACGAGTTATCAAAATCAATTTTACGAAAATTTCTTTTCCGTTTTATAACGTATGCTATGCATTTACAAAGTTATATATGTATTTGCTTATGTGTGAATTCGTATATGTGTTAGTATTTTTGTAACATCTTATTCAACGCTATTCGCATATATATAAATATGAATAAAATCTGTCAAGAAATTGTTTTTCTATATCGTACCATTTCCATTTGTTACGCAATCATGCATAAATTCGTGTATACCTACTTGCGTGTGTATATATGTATATATATATATATATATTTATAAATATACATACAATCGCACCGAAAAAATACATACATATATCTATATGTATGCATATGTATATACATATACATATACGCTTATCTCTACATGTGGGTGTGTACACATACATATATTTATATACATATATGTATATGTGTATACATGCATATCTACACATATATATGCATATATCTGTAGATATATTTATCTATTTCTCTCTCTATCTCTCTATCTCTCTCTCTCTCTCTCTCTTTCTCTATCTCTCTCTCTCTCTCTCTCTGCATATATATATATATATATATATATATATATATATTCATGCGAGTATATACGTGCGTGTGTGTGCGTTCATGTAATCCTGTTCTATTTGTCTTCATTTCTCCTGGTGCGTGATAATGTATAGTATTAATCTCAGAAAGTCTCTCAGAAATTCCGAGCTGTTTCTGCTGTAACTTGTTTTAAAATGTATATCATCGCTACCTCACATCTCTTTCTTCATATGCTGACAGCAATAAACATTTGAATTTTCAACTTTGCTTTATAAATCTTGCAGCAAAAATGCTTGGAAGGTGCATTAGATTTATAGCCTCATGCAATTGTTTGATGTATCTCTGTGTATCGTGAATCTCAGACAGTGTCGCCATTTTGCTAGGAATTTATAGATTAAAATGGTCTGTGTCAGCAAATATCATTTGAAAACAACTCGTTTTGTATTTGTTTTGTTTTTGTTACCGTTTGTGTTCTTTTGAACTTTAAAATATATATATATAAGGAAAAAAACTGAGTCGATGGAAACCGCTTATGTCTTTTAAACTATACAGCTTTCTTCAAATGGTGTTCTTATAAATTTATGCGTCACCCTTAAAATATAGATGAATGTAAGTCGTGTAAGAAATGATAAACATTATTTCTATAAATTTCACACTGAACTTACAGATCCCTTATTTAGTCGATCATTTCATTGGTGATAAAAAACATCTATTTGATATCTGTGTCATGAGGAAGACAACAAGCATATACAAGTTCCTTCGCTTACGGCGCACCTACAGGTTCTTTTGTGTTTATATTTCATTTATTCAATTGTTCCACTGTTTTTATCTTGCTGTACGAGGAAGTGCTGAAAATTTCCTGGCTTTGGATAAAAGAAAATAGAGAAGGTTTAGTTGATTGTGATTTTATTGAACGTATTCCACTCACAGATTCACACATTTATTGCAGCAATCCTTCAGTTTTCCGAAGCTCTGGAAAATAACTTAAAACCAGGAACTCTTCAACATCCTCTCGTACGAATGCATCCTGGTATTTAAATCCTAAGCATATCTAGGAAGGTTATCTAACAATAACAGCGATACTTTTTCGGTTTTGTTAGATGTAGCAGAGAGAGAAGTGCAAATAAAGGAGAAAAAAATGAGAAAAGAAAATAAGAGTAGAAGGGTAATGGGGAAATGTATTAAGAAAATGAACATGGATTTGAGTTTTGGGGGAAAAGACTTAAAAGTAGAATTTTATCGTTGTTTATTGAATAAATCATTTCGAGTAAAGAGAAACATGTACGTTTGCTTGTACATGACATGGAATGAATATTAAACAATTAATTAGTTGACAGAAATGTAAGCATACGCTCGTATTTTACAAGTTGTACGGCCCTATTTTACTAGTTGTACTCTATTACACTTTCAAGTAGTGATATGTTACCATACTTTAGTAGAACTTCCAATGTTCTTATTTTAATGAAATTTGTTAATTGAAACATTAATATTTACAACAGTTTGCACGCCAGGCGAAACGCTTAGCGGTATTTCGTCTCTCTTTCATCCTTTCGGGGTCGATAAATTAAGTACCAGTTGTGCCTAGAATAGAAAACAATATTTACAACAATACCAATTCACCGGTAGAGTCAACAATGGGGTATATATGGTGATATTTTACTTGTTAGATATATTATAAAGATTTCCCACAAAGCACATTCATCAGACTTTAGCAAAAACAAAAATATATAACTGTCCTAGTTAAAATTATCTTGTCCTGAAGAACCAGAATCTTATATATGATATTCCTATATTATTCTCGTAACCCACTATTGAACATGGTATTATTTATAGCTTTATTTACTTCGAATTACAAAGTTTAAAATGATTTCATATTTCATGATGTTTCTAAATTCTTATAGCGTAAATTACGTACAATTCTCATTTTTAAAAGGGTATCAGAAAATTCGAAGTATCGTTTTACGATATTGAAAGAACGTCTGTCATGTCTATAGAAAACGTAATTTAGAGTGGCTCGAACAGGCTTCGAAATGTATGTTTGTATGTATGTATGTATGTATGTATACATGCATGTATGTATGTATGTATATGAGTATGTTGCTACGCTCATGAATTTGTATATTTATGTAATGTTTATACATTTATCTGTGGAGACGCGTTGTTTAGTATTTAGGTTATCCCGCATACAATCTTAAGATCACGAGATCGAGTCCCGGTGCTATGTTGTATCCTTGGGCAAGACACTTTATTTTAGGCTGCTCCTGTCCACTCAGCCACCAAAAATTAGTCTTGCCTGTAATTCAAATTATTAGAGTTGTCACATTCTGGTTCAGGTTAAATCTCCCCTGCGTGCACGTTAATATCACGAGCAGTCTGTGCTGTTGATCGGATCAGCTGGAACACTTGCCGTCGTAAACGACGGCGTGTCGGTATACACTTTTATCTGATTGTATCTTTAACATTAGCTAATTACATTCATGCATTTATCTACGCGTATATTTAACCCAAATATAATTTGTCAGGCTAGAAACCGATTAGAAACACCTATATAGAGTGATAAAATTTTCGCAATCCAAATTTCTGAAATTATATACTATAGATTTGGATGTGAGCCCCAATTGTTTTTTGATAAAAGCCAATAAGAACATCAGGTAATTCAACATACACTGTATTACTTGACTATGAACATACCTTTCAAGTTTGGAGGTGAGTAAAAACGAACCTTTTTATGCAAAGAATTTTGGGTCCAGAAATACTATTTAGTGATTTACATCCACTAGACATTTAACACTAAACAATGAAAGCAATTCCGATATCAACCAACATTAACTCTCTGCACTATCCCTTTTTTTATCGACCCACACTATACACTCACGCACGCTTTCTCCTTTGTCCCTCTATTCCTCTTTCCGGCTCGACCAATTCCTCTGACTGGCTTTCTACACCACCTAATACCACAATTTATCATCTTTCCTTTCTATCAATGTGCCATTAGAACACCAACACAAATTAGATTAAATAAGGAAACTTTTTTCATTCAAAAATACAAACCCAAACTATCGAGAACTCTTCATTTCAGACTGGAGCGAACACATGTTACAATGAAGTAGAGAAATTTGAAAAGACGACACGAAACCGGTTATTTCTCCAAATACAATGTTTATATACAAAAAAAAAAAAATTATAACATTTTTCTGACATAATTTAAATATATACTTTAACCATGTAACACAAGCTTTCTGTAGTTTTTTCACTCTTATTATCTTTTATATATATATATTATAGAAAGTTAAAGAAGTGATGTTTAAATTCTCAATCGCAGAATAATGCTAATAATATAGCCTGAACAGGATAAACTATCCCTATTTTTGCAGAGAAAAGTGTAGGTGGCCAGCTGTGGACTCGAACTCACATCCCCGTCATTACATATGACGATGCTTTTGCCGATTAAGCTAAACTCACCACCACAAATTCCTCTGCAAATTAAGATATATAAATCTCGCTTTATGAGACGCTCTCATATGTTAAATTCAAATTACGACAAACGTAAACAATCAAGCGAAGCTTTCTTTTAGAAGCGTTGAGATGTCTTTTTTTATAGAAAGTTAAAGAAGTGATGTTTAAATTCTCAATCGCAGCATAATGCTAATAATATAGCCTGAACAGGATAAACCATCCCTATTTTTTGCAGAGAAAAGTGTAGGTGGCCAGCTGCTAAAAGCAAGCTTCGCTTGTTTGTTTACGTTTGTCGTAATTTGAATTTAACATATGAGAGCGTCTCATAAAGCGAGATTTATATATCTTAATTTGCAGAAGAATTTGTGGTGGTGAGCTTAGCTTAATCGGCAAAAGCATCGTCACATGTCATGATGGGGATGTGAGTTCGAGTCCACACCTGGCCACCTACACTTTTCTCTGCAAAAATAGGGATAGTTTATCCTGTTCAGGCTATATTATTAGCATTATTCTGCGATTGAGAATTTAAACATCACTTCTTTAACTTTCTATAAAAAAGACATCTCAACGCTTCTAAAAGTAATCTTCGCTTGTTTGTTTACGTTTGTCGTAATTTGAATTTATATATATATATATATATAAAAGATAAACAAGAGTGAAAAAAACTACAGATGGCTTGTGTTACATAGTTAAAGTATATATTTGAATTATGTCAGAAAAATGTTATAAATTTTTTTGGTATATAAACGTTGTATTTGGAAAAATAACCGGTTCCGTGTTGTCTTTTCAAATTTCTCGACTTAATCGTAACATGTCTTCGCTATACACGTATATATATATATGCGTAGGTGTTCCCGGTTCAGTCCCACTGTCTTCTACTATAGCCTCGGGCCGACCAAAGCCTTCTGAGTGGATTTGGTAGACAGAAACTGAAAGAACCACGTCGTATATACGCATATATGTATGTGTGTGTGTGTTTTTTGTGTGTCTGTGTTTGTCCCCCCAACATCGCTTGACAACCGATGGTGGTGTGCTTACGTCCACGTAACTAAGCGGTTCGGCAAAAGAGACCGATAGAGTAGGCTTACATAGAATAAGTCCTGGGGTCGATTTGCCCGATTATAGGCGGTGCGTTAGCATGGCCACAGTCAAATGTCTGAAACAAGTAAAAGAGTAAAGAGTAAAAGAGTATATATATATATATATATAATATATATATATATATATATATATATATATATATATATATATATATATATATATATATATATATATATATATATATGTATGTATGTATGTATGTATGTATGTATGTATAAATATATATATATATGTATATATATATATGTTATATATATATATATATATATATGTAAATATATATGTTTATTTATATACATATTCATATATGTATGTGTATGTGTGTGTGTATCTTTCCCTCTGTCTCTCTATCTCTTGCCTTCTCTCTCTCTCTCTCTCTCACACACACACACACACACTCTCACTCTCTCGCTATATGTATATATGTGTGTATGTATATGTATACATATATTCATGTATACGTTCATATATTATATATATCCTTCCTGCGTGTTTCTATACTTTAACATATATATGTGAAGGATATGCTCATCAAGAAAAAGAATCGCAATCTCTTGTCCTCAGATAGCAAACATTTGTGACGTTCATACCACCATAAATAGATATAACTCATTCCCATTTTATTTACGGCATCATAATGCTACTGAAAATGTCATTGCTCCGCTGGAATCAGCTAATGCTATTTTCCACAAAATGCAATATAATAATTGAAATATATGCTTAAACGATATAGAAAGTTTATGTATAAATATGTAATCTGTTTTTATGTATAATTTCTATCATAAATTATTTCATTCGTCCCTTATACACGCATACACGCACACACACACATATGTACATATGTATATGTATGGATATATGTATGCATATATATATGTAATACCTACATATATATATGTGTGTGTGTGTGTCTTTATATATATATATATATATATATATATATATATATATATATATATATATATATATATATATATATATATATACAGAGAGAGAGAGAGGGGGGAGATAAATATATATATATTTATATATACACATTCATGTACAATTATGTACATATGTTTGTGTGTGTGTGCTTGATAAGTGTATTTGTGGAGCGATTATTATATGCATTATCACATAAATATAGTGTATTTCACTAATGATGGGCTTAGCCGTAGTTATATGTGTTAATAAAAAGAAGCTTTGATTGAATTCAAACATGAAACGAAGTAAATATATTACATCTCTGCTTTCAACTTAGCTTTGTTTACTGGTGCAAATACTTTGTTTCAAATATGGAACACCTCTCACTGTACCACCCACACACGTATTCATTTGTGTGTATCCATGCTATTGTTATATACATATATATACATGCGCGGGCACACAAACACATACACACACACACACACACACACATCTCATATAATTGAAGTCACAAGCGGTCGTTCATCGACCTGAATGTGCAAAGCAAACAACACAGACCATACAACATACAATTTAAGTGCGTAGATAAATAAAGTTGTTGCACCAAATGATTGGTTCAGAAACTGATGACGTACGATGACACGGGCAGCAGCTAACTGCAGGGTTGATTCGTTTTTGAACGAAATATTATGTCCATATCTGCATATCTCTAAAATTTCTGCACTCCCGAATACATCAACATGTGACAACCACTGCGTTTGACTTCTCAGACGATGCTGTTTATGTAAGGTTTTTGTAATCTAAATGTGTGTTACTCTATTGAAGATCATGTGTAGGTATGAAGCAAAAGAAAACAAAAAACAAATACGAAACAAAATAATAAAATACGTTTGTGAAAAACGTCCTCACATTTCGAAATATAAACCTTTTCTCACATATAAAATGTGCGTTATATTAAAAGTTAGCTCATAAATGTAGCTAACTTTTAAATAAATAATGACTTTAATATTACCACTCTGTTTCGGTTAATCTAATTTGATTGATGAAATTTTAATCTGATTTGGTACATCACAGCCGTCTTGTTTCCGTTGTCTTTGTAACGGTATGAAACTATCAGTAAATCTATTGTTTTGAGCGATTTCGAAGTTTACTAATTGTTGGAGCTAATATGGATTAGTACTAGGAAAGAATCATATTTTCTCTCTTCCTTTTCTTTCGATGAAATACAGCCAACAGCTGACACTGCGGCAAAATCCACGACATATTATCAAGATCCACGCATGTTTACGGTCAGTTTCAAGACATTATTGCCAAATTCACATTTTAAAGAGCTTGACCTTAATTGAGTATGTAAATGTTGCTGATAAATCTGGAAAAAAAAAATATGGTAGATACGTTTGTACGTGCAAGAAGAGAGATAGTAAAATGTTATTGAGATAAGAGATGCACTTGCTGTTTAGTACGAAACGAAATGATGTAAGGACAATTGTGGTCAACAGGTGATAAGAAAGTACGCTAGTAAGCTAGCTCATTGGTACAGAAAATTATAAGAAATAGATGCAGTACCATTAAAGTGAGTTTAAAGGTGGCTATTAAGAGAATCATACTGCAAATCTTTGAATTTACGTTCAGTAGCAGGTCAAGAACAAAAGAAACCGAAATATTTACTGCAGGTTACATAGATAGGACCGGAGATCAATTCAATATTACAAATAATGAAGATAGATATACATTTGGAATACCATACAGAAGATTCGAACTGCGTTTTGTAAAACATGATTTTTGAACAATAATGTTTTAGTCTAAAAGTGTACACACCATTAACATAAATGCATGCGCGCATGCGTATACTTATACATACGTATTAGTCAAGCAGATTGCAACACATATGGATTTATATTGCTTAGTTTGTTTGACGCTGCAGATTCATAAATCATAAAATGTATATAATTTATCTGTGACTGCATAGTCCGTTTTCACATTTATTCGTTATTTAAACGTAATTATAAAATTAAATGGCAAATGTTTTTATTCATGCGGAATTTTACAACTTATCAATATAATACATACGTTCCTAAACATATTCATTATTAACTGGGGATTCAAAGTAGCAAAATTTACTTAGTGCGACTGAAGGAGAATTTTTACTCTGAACGTATTGTCAAAAAGTATTCATGCTCTGCATTTCTAAATATTGAAAAAACTAGTTCCTAACGTCTCAGAATTCAGAATCAGTTTTTGACAACTTACATTCGTACTGGGGCATCATCCTGATGTTAAATACAAGAATTTCATTTCGTGTATCAGAGGTGTATGTGTTAAGGGGTCAGTAAGGTGGCTGATACATGCAGTAAACCCTTAGACATATTTTTGTGTATTTATCGGCTAAAGGAAGAAACAGACATTAATAAATAGTTTATTTTCAGAGGATCTGAAGCTGTGCCGCACGAATATGAATAATATGTATTAAAATGCTAATGACGTTTTCAAAGCTATTTGAATAGAATTTAGGCTGTAAAACAAGGAAAACTATGAGTAGTCATTAAACATTTCAATAAAGTATCTATTTCGTCTAGAGTGAAGAAAGATCATAAATTCTTCAGATGGAAAGATGGAAAACTATCGTATGATGGAATTTGTAACAAGGCATGCATTACCAAGAACTACAAATACTGGATGAAAGGATGAAAAATTATGGTCCTTAGAATTTTCTGCATACCTACAATATTTTCCCAGTTCAATTACTCATACCAGACAAGGAACAACTCAAATATGCTAGGTGAAATCCAAGACAATCATATACAAACTACTAACATCACGACAAATTTCCATATTAATATATTCATTGATTTTATGTAGGAAGACAGGAAGGATATAGAGGTTTATCATTGATTGAAACATCCTTTGGAAGTTGCATAATATTCCTTCAACATCATCTACTAGCATACAAGTGTCTAAACACGTTTTTGAATTCAGACTGCCTATCTGCGACAGATAACATCATAAGAGTTGATAATCAGCTTCTCTGAAAATATTTCCTTGTTGATAACATCTAAGGAGGTTGAACAGCTCAACAGCAACAAATTATCACATGAAAAGATTGATGCTCACACTAGCAGGTTATACATGACTATGTTGTGGGAAAAATATAAACTAACGGTAACGTAGCTAACGAAGGTTATCGCGTCACATATGACAAAGAATAAGTATATTACCTTTCACGCTGGAAAATATGCGAGTGTAATATATGGAGGACAAAACAAGGGAATACATGACTCACAAAATGGAAGAGATGCAGCTTAACTAACAAGATGCTGCAGACGATACAGGATCTGTGATATCAATTGGGAAGAATTCATCCACAGCTTCAGCAGCAATCCGAAAATTATCTATTAATACTATCTATCTAAGACATATGGAGTCGCAGACCAATTCATTAAAGAGCGCGGTTGTTAAAAAGGGTAGATTTGAATAAATATACAAGTGGAAATGGGGATGTAGAGTCAATGTACAATAATAATTCCAATAAGTAGTGTTCAAAACGTAATAGGACACATAGAATAACCTTAAGCAAAAACAAATGACGCGCGTTGATGAAAACTAATTGTGCAGCAGATAATAACCTATGTTTAAAGATAAAACCACCAGCCAGATACAGGTTTATACGTGATATTATAGATGGAGTTTGGTGTATTTCGATCCGCATCCCTGCATCAGCAACAATCTTGACAAGATGGATACGATAAGTACTGTTATAAGCCATTAATGAAACAATGAATATATATGAAGCATTACGAGATTTTAGAATATAACAACTACATATACACTCGTGTAGATACAGAATTGCATTTGTGCATGTATTGTAGTTGCATGATAATCAAGGTGACACAGCCTCATGCATACAAGCACAAACATATGTGTGTCTACCTACATATATACATACGTACATACATAATACATACATATACATACATATATATATATATATATATATATATATATATATATACAAATATATATATATATATATATATATATATATATATATATATATATATATATACAAATATATATATATATATATATATATACAAATATATATATATATATATATATATATATATATATATATACAAATATATATATATATATATATATATATATATATATATATATATATATATATATATATATATAAATATATATATATATATATATATATATATATATATATATATATGTATATATATATATATGCATATATATATATATATATATATATATATATATATATATATATATATATATATATAAATATATATATATATATATATATATATATATATGCACATATATATATGTACATATATATATATATATATATATATATATATATATATATATATATATATATATATATATATATATATATATATATATATATATATATATATATATATATATATATATATATATATATATGTATATATGTATATATATATATATATATATTTCCCCACACACATGATTGTGTACATGCATGAATATATGTATGCATATAATCATGTATCATTCTGTGGATGTCTGAACATATATAAACATGGATGGCACTGCATCTACGTACAATGTTTATGTGTGTGTGTCTCCATGTATGTGTGCGTGTGTCTGTATATGTGTGTGCGCATATATATATACATATATATATATATATATATATATATATATATATATATATATATATATATATATATATATATATATATATATATATATATATATATATATATATATATATATATATATATATATATATATACATATATATATATATATATATATATATATGCAGACGTAGATACATAGATAATTCCTTTGAAAGAGCTATATTCCTAAAATAATAAGTCTATTTTCAGCATAAGTGAGAAATTCGAAAGCTACAGCACGAATACATATATAAACTAATATCGGCGAAGGCCGGAACAATGAAGCAACTGCTGCTCGCTATATCGAGCAAGCGTTGAGGGTTCACATTGTGTCATACTTAGCCTGTTATCGGAATCACGTGTACCAAAACAATAACGCCCGTGCCCATACTACCAATTTGACAACGGACTTCCTCCAACAGCACAATATCCAGACACTGCCATGGCATGATCTAAGTCCGGACTTAAAACCCATAGGGCACTTATGAGACGAAATCCAAAGAAGGTTAAACGACATCCATCCAAGGCTGACAACTTTGGCACAACACACTGCAATCTTTAATAGTGGCGTTCCTCAATCATTTAGTGCATTCAATATAGAGAAGACACCTGGTGGTAATCAAGGCTAACGGTGGTCACAGGAGATTTTGAGTTCATCTCCTTGGCTCCAAGACACTTCGTCATGATGAGACACCTTCTGACGTCAAAAATGTTCAGAAAATGACGTTTAATCATTTGGAAAGAACGGTTTCATAATTAGCACTCTTCAGTCAATGATGTATTAATAAACCGGTTTGTATTTAGTATGTGTGCAACGTTTCCGTCGTGGTTCAGTATATATAAGCCAAGAGATACATTTATATATATATATATATATATATATATATATATATATATATATATATATATATATATATATATATATATATATATATATATATATATATATATATATATACATATATATATATATATCATCTCCCTTTCTTTCGAAGTTTTTTTCTAATCATCCAACTAGCTTGACCGTTAAGTCTACAAGTTTGTTTTCTTTCTCTCTCTGTTTATTTTCTCTTATTCCTTTCTGTTGAAGAGCGTAGGTTCGAAACAAAATAGGCTTTTTCATTTACCCGAGCATCAAACCAATACACCTGCTTCTTGTTCATACACAAGTCTTCGTCTTTTGTTCTTCTATAAATTTCAGCTAATTATATATACATTAACCTATATACATAGGCATAAATATATATATATATATATATATATATATATATATATATATATATATATATATATATATATATATTGTGCGTGTATGTACGTACATACATACAAACATATATATATACACATGAATGTACATCTATATATACATATACTGTGTGTGTTTGAGTAATGTGCAGATGTCCAGTATACAAAATACAGCCAAGGAAAACACAAATCTAGACAAGATTGTACACAAGAGCTTTTGCTTACATGATGTTTAGAGACGAAACTTCCAGCACAAAGTTGACATTTCAAATGTCTTGCAGTAATCATTTTTGTTTGTTTTACTGTTTAATGTTATTTTCATTTATGTTTTTGCTGGATAGAAATACGAATAACTATATAAGAAAGGAGTATAATTCAGTATCAATATATCATTATATATGTGTGTTTGCAAGTGTGTGTATGTACATATATATATATATACATATACATACATATGTACATATGTAGATATATATGTACATATGTGTGTGTATGCACGCGCGTGCACGTGTGCTTTAGGACTTCGAGTATGCGCAAAGACACCAATAGTTAAAATTCAATATACTTATGACTTAAAATAGATGATCAACTGAGCAACATCAAGAAACGAATGACAAAGGAACAGGAGTTTCATTATGACTTTCACAAGGTTACACGCATTACGGCTTTAAGAAACATTGCAGGGCAGAGTACTCGTGCAGCAAATTATCATATCTTCCGTGACATTCAAATGAAGTTGCAATCAATCAGTCTCACACATCCTACATTTTACTTAGTCTCACCCACAACACACACACACACAAACACATATATATAAAAAATATTGAATATATATATATATACATATTCAATATTTTACATATGTGTGCGTGTGTGTGTGCGTGTGTTTAACTGGTAATTAATATCATGATTTACAGTCTTCCACTGCCCAGCCTCCTTTATAGACAGTTACTTTATACCCAATTTACTACTCCTAATATCTTGACAATATGTATGACCATACCTAATCATTCCAGACAAACACAATCCTTAGTCTAACATTTTGTATTTGATAATGAACCACAATCTTTTCCAAGTTATGACCCCAGTAAGTTTCATGATTTTCTTGGAAGTGTCGTATATTGTTAGCAACAATAGCGACAACATGGATTTCTTCTATCTTCTTGCACTGTTAAAGTATTTGAGTAAAATTATATATATCCGACTGATTAAAATTCTAATTGTTTGTGCCCTGCATTTAAATTAATGTAATGATTGCATTGTTCAATTAAATAGAGTCGCTAGAAACGGTCGTACTGCATCACGTTTTGATATCCTGTGGCTTATTTTGATGTATATATATATATATAATAGCAAAGGCAACTATAAGCAATATAAAACTAAAAAGGAAAATTTCAGTTGCCATTGTGACTGAGATTCTACACGGCTGCCTAATTCATATTTAATATATATATATATATATATATATATATATATATATATATATATATATATACATGGGCACACACACATGGTCACATACAAGCATACACACATGCCCACAGTCTGAAACAAGTAAAAACAAATACATATACAGAGAGAGAGGGGGAAAGAGATGGATAGATAGATAGATAAAGAGAGCGAGAGAGAGAGAAAGAGAGAGAGAGAGAGAGAGAGAAAGAGAGAGAGAGAGAGAGAGAGAGAGAGAGAGAGAAAGAGAGTCAACATATGAGATCCAGAGATGCTCGATATAGAAAACACTAACTCTTAAACGATTTTAACTTACACTCCGAAATCGTTACTGATTTGTACGTATATAAACGTTATGTATGCACACATCTGATTAGGCAGTTATATAGAAGGAAAAAAAAACACTCCTGAATATACATTCATGCCAATACAGTTACATTTGTTATTGTGAACTGAACTGACTTGGGCAAAATCAAACACGTTGGCGATGTATTTGTGTTTGTGTCCGCGAAGTTTAATGTCTCTCTATGCACGATGTGCCTCGGTGTTTACAAAAGTTACAGATTGAAAGTGTTATTTTGAATGACAATATGTAAATAGGATATGAAGATGAAGTAGAAGTAATATATATAGAGAGAAGTGTAACAGACATATAGTGGTGTTGTTTTTATCCTGTGAAATATTCACATATGAATTAATCCGAACTTTGATATTATTTACACTATGATATCATCACTTGAAAATAGTTTCTCTCTGTTGAAGTTTATATGTAAATATTTTCTTTTAACTAACCGTGATATTGCGCTAAACATAAGTGTGAATTCCGACATTTATTATTTTGGCATTTAATTCTTCTATTATGTTCACTTTTATAAATATTGCTATAAACGCGCTGCAGCAAATGACAAAATAAAATAAAATAATGTGTCGAATGAGTCTGTGAGCTTTTATATTTAATATTTAGGAATTTTTGTTTTGTTCAGCTTCCTACCTTACTGTGTCGAAAATATACAACGTCAGTCAAGTGCTGGTTTCAATATAATTTGATATACCCTTTCCTAAAGTGTGTGGATTTCTACTAAGTACTTCAATATGATAAATTTGCATTTTCGTTGTTAAAAGTATGTATAAAGAAACAATGTTCAAATTCAACCAGTGTCTGATTCCAATCATTCCGAAGAAATAAAATTCCCGTCAAGTACTATAGTCAATTTAATCGCCCATAGCACGCTGAAACTGTCTGTCTTTGCTCCAATTTTAGAATTTCATATTTATTTACTGGAGTGGATAGTAGAATTGCAGAACTAGTTGAAAGTTGGCTTGCAGTATTTAGTTTTATATTTTTGTTTTGATTTGAAATGCTCCTGGGGTTAGCTTTGATTTTCATCTATCATCTTTTGATAAATTTGGTAACGCTTCATTACTGGGATTCATTAATTCTGTTATAAACCGCATGAAAAACTGATGAATTATTGACTGAAAGTTTCATGTTGTCTCTCGGTAATGACCTTTTAATCAATATACATTAGACATTCTAAGTATTATAATTTTCAACCCGAAACATCTCAGAAAATTTCAGAATATTCGCGAATAAGTTTATATTTTTGAAGTTGAAACAAAGTGTATATTGCAGAAATGTTCCTGCTATTCTGTACAGCTTGATCTCAGTACGGTTTTTCGAATTTTACGAAGTGAATATTACATAGATTTTAATCACACATCTATAGAGGGAACTAAATCTCTATCTAATGATGTGGAAAAACATTAAAATGTAGAAACGATATTTCTCTAGTTACATTACTATGTTCAAATGTTGATGTTATTATTCTCTTGTTGAAAGAAAAATCGATAAAAAGTAATTTCGCTGTTGAAGCATTTCAGTTGGAATGCTTTCTACTTATATTAGCTGTTAAAAGTCATTTGTTTCTTCTGATTTTTAACTTATCTGAAAGCAATTAAAGAAAGGACTGTAAAGTTTTCGTGGATATGTCAAAAGTGTATCCTAAGAACAATTCTCCAACGTAGCGAATCGGCATTTGAAATCATTAATTACTCAAGCAGCAGTCTTTTTCTCATTCTTTTAAAGTTTATGCTATTATATGTGATGGGTGTTAAGTCTTTACAGTTCTGAAGAATATTTGTCATATCTAATTCGACGAACGTCCATTAATATAACAAGAGATTTTTCATCCACTTTTATTTGATTTGGTAATACACTTATTAAATACAAGAGAGATGTTGAAACAATAGACAAAAGTTAAGGGCTCCATATACAAGAACTGCAGCATATTATCGCTGAACCAAACCAATTAATAGTTCCCTGTGCCCCAGTTATATGTAATAGATACAAGCAGTGTCTAATTGATAAATATATTATGATCATTCCGTTCCGACTTAAAATCCTTTCATGAGTATTTACTGCAAACGTCTGTATTACACCACGCTGCCTCTTCAAGATATACTACGAACAGAATGGTTTCTGCGAAGACAATGTAACTGATGTGGAACCGCCATTTTATTATATATTTCCTGCTTTGTTGCTGTTGTGTTCTTCTTCTTCGTATTATTATTATTATTATTATTATTATTATTATTATTATTATTATTATTATTATTATTATTATTATTATTATTATTATTGTTCAGTAGTTTTATTTTTATAACGTGCTTTCACTTCACTACCGAGCGCAGCTCTGTGCACCTTGGGTATGTGCTGTGGTTTGCTGTGGTGCTCTTATGTTTACTGTATTGAAAGTGTTTTGCGTAGAATGTGTGCAGTACCCAGTAGTGCAATTTTCTGTATGTTACATATATTTGTAAGTCCTGGTGTTTTTGTTATGTATTTGTCTGAATATTTTTTTTTATTATACCTAAGGCACCTACTATGATAGGAATTGTTTCTGTTTTTAGATTCCACATTCGAGTTATCTCTATTTCCAGGTCTTTGTATTTTGAAAGTTTTTCCATTTCTTTTAGAGAAACGTTGTCATCTGCTGGTATTGGTACATCAATTAGAAAGCATTTTTTTTCTTCATGATCTTTGACAACTATATCTGGTCTATTTGCCTTAATTTCTCTATCTGTGTGTGTTGGCATATCCCAGAGTATGGTTGCTTTCTCGTTTTCAGTGACCTTCTCTGGCGTGTGTTTATACCATCTTTTTTCTGTTGTTATTCCATAGTGTTGGCATAACTTCCAGTGTATATAGGTCCCAGCTCTGTCGTGTCTGTGAATATATTCCTTCTTAGCCAGGACTGGGCAGCTAGAGATAATATGATTTATTGTTTCTTGTCCGTCTCCACATATTCTACAGTTACTTGTTATATTTCTTTTCATTATGTGTTTTTGGTAATTTCTGGTGGGGAGGCTTTGGTCTTGTGCAGCAATTAAAAATCCTTCAGTCTCTGCTTTGAGTCCTGATCTTCTCAGCCATTGCTGGGATTTTTCCCTGTATATTTCTTTCGCATTTAGTTTAGCCCAGTATTTACCATGTAGGGGCTTTTCTTGCCATCGTTTTATCATGGTTCGTTGCTGTTCTAGTTTTAGTTTGGATTTCATTTGTTTTATAGCTTTTGTTGTTTCTTCTTCTTCTTCTTCTTCTTCTTCTTCTTCTTCTTCTTCTTCTTCTTCTTCTTCTTCTTCTTCTTCTTCTTCTTCTTCTTCTTCTTCTTCTTCTTCTTCTTCTTCTTCTTCTTCTTCTTCTTCTTCTTCTTCTTCTTCGTATTTGTTAGGTAGATTGATTTCTTGTTTGTATTTGTCAGCTTCCTTAAATACGGAAAACAACCTTTTGTTTTGCTCGTGTTTTGTGGCTATTTGTATTAGTTTCCCTTGCTTTTGGAGTAGGTATTTTTGCAGTCCTATGGTGTTTATTTTATAATAGTTTTCTAGCTGTATAAGACCCCTGCCACCTTCTGTGCGTTGTATATATAGCCTTTCTATGTCAGATTTTGGGTGGTGCATCCTATATCCTGTCATTATTTTTCTTGTTTTCCTGTCCATTTTACATAGTTCGTTTAGTGTCCAGTTAAGGATGCTGTAGCTGTAGCTTATAACTGGGACAGCTAAAGTGTTGATACCTATTATCTTGTTTTTGGCATTGAGCTCTGTTTTTAGTATTGATCTAACTCGTCTATAGTATTCTTTCTTTATTTTTTCTTTCATTTGTGTATGTTGTATCCTATCTAGTTCATTGACACCTAAATACTTGTATGGTTGGCTTTCGTCTAGTTCTCTTATTTCATTGGTTTTATCTAGTGTTATATTGCTGCTTTAAACTAATTTTCCTCTTTTCAGGGTTGCTTTTGCACATTTTTCTAATCCGAATTTCATATATATTTCCTTGGTAAAGTCGTGCACTGTCTGTAGTAGTGTTTCTAGCTCTTTGTCGTTTTTAGCATATAATTTTAGGTCATCCATATATAGAAGGTGGCTGACTGTTTTTTTCCGTAGCATTTGTAACCTCATCCAGTTCTATTTAGCAATTCTGTTAAATGTGTGAGTGCCAGGCAGAACAGGAGTGGAGAGAGCGTGTCTCCGTGGAATATTCCTCTTCTAATGGGGATGGCTTTCGTTTTCACAAGTTCCTCTTTTGTTTCGAGCTGTAGCACTGTTTGCCATTTGTTCATTGAGTGCCCTATGTATTTTATAATAATTGGTGCTACCTTGTTTATGGCTAGCGTTTCCAGAATCCACGTGTGGAGAACACTGTCGAAGGCCTTTTGGTAGTCCACCCAGGCCATACTGAGGCCTTTCTTCGTTCTGCGGCTGTCTTCAGTTATGGCTTTATTGATCAAAAATTCATCTTTACAGCCGTATGAGCCCTTGCAGCATCCCTTCTTCTTCTTCTTCTTCTTCTTCTTATTATTATTATTATTATTACTACTACTACTACTACTACTACTACTACTACTACTACTACTACTACTACTACTACTACTACTACTACTATTATTGAGCGAGAGATCATAAATGCCATCAAAATGACCCTCGGGTAAAAGATGCGAAGCTCAGTATACCCATCATGACTACACGTCTGATAAGGGTACACCAGGCACATGCATCAGAACCATACGTGCGTGACATGGTGATCTCGTAGCAAGACAAACAGCGCCTGAACTTGCAGGTTGGGCCCAATTAGAATTTTCTTCAGGTCAAGTAGCCATTCTGGCTCAAAAGGTCCCTGAATAAGATTTGTTTAAGAATGTTGAACGAAACAGATATGCTTCCAGAGGTCAATTATTCCAACCCCCAAGAAATTCCTCACAACACATGGCTATGATGATCCCCTACTACTTCTGCCCATGATCACATATTGTCAGCCATCAAGGGAAATGCTCAACTGGCTATGGTCAAACAACGGATGAGGAGACCTGTGGTATTCACCAGAATATTTGCTGTAGCCAATATTTTATAACAAGACAAAACAATGTACATGTCTACACTTCCAATCAGTTGAGATCACAAGCCAGGTGAACCAGTGCCTGACACTGCATTAGGGCATTATTATTTTGTTACCATTAGGGCGGTGAGGTGGTAAAATCGTTAGCGCGCTGGACGGGTATTCTGCCCTTCGCTACGTTCTGATTTCAAATCCCGCCGAGGTAGACTTTGTCTCTTATCCTTTCGGGGTCGATAAATTAAGTACCAGGTAAACACTGGAGTCTATGTAATCGACACATCCCCTCGCCTAAAGAGGCTACCCTTATGGCAAAATTTGAAACCATATTATTTTTATTATTATTATTATTATTATTATTGAGTGAGAGAGCAGTGCATTATTATTATTATTATTATTATTATTATTATTATTATTATTATTATTATTATTATTATTATTATTATTATTATTATTATTATTATTATTATTATTATTATTATTCAGTAGTCTTATTTTTCTCACGAGCTTTCACTGCACAACCGAGCGTAGCTCTATGTGACTTGGGTATGTGCTGTGGTTTGTCGTGGAGCTCTTATTTTCACTGTATTGAAAATGTTTTACGTAGGATGTTTGCGGGTGCCTAGTAGAGCTACTTTCTGTAAGTTTATATACTTTTAAGTCCTGGTGTGTTTTTTACGTATTTGTCTGAATATATTTATTTTTAATATTCTTAATGAGCCGTCTATAATAAGAATTGTTTTTGCTTTTAGGCTCCGCAATTTGAATTACCTCTATTTCCATGTGTTTGTATTTTGAAAGTTTTTACGTTTCTTCTAGAGAAACGTTGTCATCTGCTCGTATTGAAAAATCGTTTACAAAGCAGTTTTTTCTTGGTGATCTTTGACAACTATATTCGACCTATTTGCTTTCATTCTTCTATCTGTGTGTATTGGTATATCCCAGTGTATGGATACATTCTCATGTTCTGTGTTCTTTTCTGGCGTGCGCCTATACTGTAACATTTTCTGGGGTGTGCCTATACAATCTTTTTTCTGTTGTTATTCCATAGCGTTGGCATAGCTTCCAATGTATATAGGTTTCATCTCCGTCGTGTCTGTGAATATATTCCTTCTTAGCCAGGACTGGGCAGCTAGCGACAATATTATTTATTGTATCTTCATCAGAACATATTCTACAGTTACTTGTATTTCTTTTCATCAAGTGTTTCTTTTTTTTGTTTTGTTTTAGTAAGTTTCTGGTGGGAAGTCTTTGATCTTGTGTTGAAATTAGAAATCCTTTATTATTAATCTAATTAGTGTATAGTATTTCTTTCTTATCTTCTCTTTCATTTGTGTGTCTTGTACCTAGTTCATTGATTCCCAAGTTTTTGTATGTCTTGCATTGGTCTGAATTTCTTATGTTATTTGCTTTATCTCGTGTGATGTTATTACTCTTAAGTAGTTTTCCTCTTTTCAAGTTTTCTTTAGCACATTTTTGTAAGCCAAATTTTATGTTTATTTCTTAGGTAAATCCATGCGTTGTCCGGAGTAATGTCTCCAGCTGTTCGTCATTTGTAGTATACAGTTTTAGGTCATCAATATACTAGAGATGGTTGATTGTTTTGCCATTTTGTGATTAGGGTGCTACCTTATTCACGGCTAATGTTTCTAGCGTCCATGTGTAGGGAGTACTATCAAAAACCTATCGATAATCGATCCAAGCTATAGTTAGACCAATCATTTCCCTATGGCTGTCTCCGGTTATAGCGTTATGGGTCAATAACTGATCTTTAGATCCGTATGAGTCCTTACAGCATCCCTTCTACTGTTCTGGAAACAAGTTGTTTCCTTCCAGATGTTTGCCCATTCCTTGCGATGTTATTGCAGTAAAGGCATTTTAAACTGTAGGGAGACAAGTTATCGGTCTGTAATTTTGTGGGCTTGCTGTTTCCTAATTCCCAAATTAGGAAAACTATCCTAATTTGGGAATTAGGATAGTTTTTACTTTCCGTGAGCCTTTCAAACAGTTTCTGGCTCTGCTAGTATTTCAATCAATTTCTGAGAGAGCGTTATTTGTATTCCTTTGAGATATTTTAACCAGAAGGTGGGGATCTTGTCGTGCCGTGGTACCCTTCAGTTGCTTAGTTTTTACAGTGCCCAGGTGACCTCTTCAGCTGCTTTAGGAGTTCAGAGTTGTTCAGGTGTTGTGCTTGTTATTTTGATAGATCTTTTTTAAAGCTTTTACTTCGCCGACCATATTTCTTACCAAAATTCTTCCTCTTATTCTGCATTGATCTCTATTTTATTTTTGACAAGTTTTGGAGTTGGAATTGAAATGTTTGTTTGCTTCAAAGAAACTTTAGTGTTTCTCATATCCGCGGGTTCTTTGTACTTTGTCGAGGGTATCTGCTCTTGGTCTGTAATTTTGCATTTTCGCAGTATTTTTCTTCTTTTCTTGCTGCGTAGAAATTTCATTAACTGTCTATAAATTTCATTAACAATTGACAAATCCTTTCTTTTAATTTTTACTTTTAATGGATATTATTTATCCACAGGGATTATTTGAACGGTGATTCCTCTGTTTGGATGGGTTTAAGGGGATATACAGCTTCTTTTGTGGCCACAGGGGCTGCTGCATATAAATTATTTATCCTGGTCATATTGACGTTTGTTTCTGTGGTTATTAGTTCTATGAAGGCCAGGTTCATGTTATTTATTCTTGATGTATTATTATTATTGTTATTATTATTATTATTAGTTAGTATTGCTGTTGTTGTTGTTGTTGTTGTTGTTGTTGTAGTTGTTGTTATCATTATTGTTATCATCACCATCATTATCATCATCATTATTATTATTATTATTATTATTATCATTATCATTAAGGCCGTGAGCTGGCAGAAACGTTAGCACGCCGGGCAAAATGCTTAGCGGCATTTCGTCTGTCTTTAAGTTATGAGTTCAAATTCCACCGAGGTCGACTTTGCGTTTCATCCTTTCGAGATTGATAACTTAAATACCATTTGTATACTGGGTCGATCTAATCGACTTGCCCCCTCCCAAAATATTTTGGATGTTATGCCTACAGCAGAAAATATAATTATTCTTATTATTGTTCAGTAGTTTTATTTTTATAACGTGCTTTCAATTCACTACCGAGCGCAGCTCTGTGTGCCTTGGGTATGTGCTGTGATGCTCTTATGATTACTGTATTGAAAGTGTTTTGTTATTATTATCATTATTATTATTATTATTATTATTATTATTATTATTATTATTATTATTATTTAGCTCATTTCGTCACCTGACGTGGGATAAACCTTGCACATTTTCAGGCAATGTGGTTTTGATGGCGAGAATGAGCTAATGTACAAAACATACATTTGGCCACTGTAAATAAATCATTCGTGCAGGTTGTTCGGTAAAAGAGGAATAGTTAGAGGTTGTCTTCAAAAAGAGAATCCATCATTATTTAGATATCTTTATAAAAGTGTTGTACTGCAAACGTGGTTTACTAATCAAGGCGTTATATGTCGTGGTTTTGTTTCTTTACTATCGATAATCATCAGACTGTGTGTGTGAGTGTGCGATTGTGCGTGTGAGTGTCTCTCTGAGTGTGTGTATGTATGTGCGTGTACTTGCGTGCGTGAGTATGTGTTCGTGCGTCCGTGCGTATGACTGAGTGCGGAATAAACAGATTTAAGTTATCTTTTTACTATATCATCATAAATCTCATTTAATTCTACTCTCACAAATATACTCTGCAAATCATTTAAAACGTTTATATTGCCAAAGGATTATCGGAAAGGAAACTACGACTATCTGAATTGAAATAGAAATCTTTTTAGTGCATGAATCATGCATGTATACACGCAACCTCGCACAAATACACCAACACACACGAACGCGCACACACACACAGCTATAAGTATTTATGCATTATGTATGTATGTTTATATAAAAGAAACATGCTTACTTATTCATTTAATCCAGACATTCAAGAAAGTATCACCCAAAACTGTGTAAAATTGTAACATCAGTGCAAACCAGATCCTAGTCAGTTAAATATTATTTTGTTTTTCTGTTACACATACAATTTATACATCTCATACTCAAAACAGCATACGCTAGAATCCTTTATCTATACGAAAGTCTCGGAATAATATGTCATTCCTTTTTTTCGCTCTGTATTTGTTCTCTAACATCGCTTAACAACCGATGCTTGTGTGTTTATGTCTCTGTAATCTAGCGGTTCGGCAAAAGAGCCTGATAGATTAAGTACTGGGTTACAAAGAATAAGTCCTGGGATCTATTTGCTCGACTAAAGGTGGTGCCTCAGCATGACCGCAGTCAAATGATTGAAACAAGTAAAAAATAAATGAATACTATAAGCACAAGGCCTGAAATTTGGGAGATGGTAATAGTCGACTCCATCGACTCCAGTCTTTCATTCCTACTTAATTTGTCGTCCCCAAAAAGATGAAAACCAAAGTCGACCTCGGCGTAGTTTGAACATAAACGAAATACCGTTAAGCACTTCTCCTGGCGTGCTGACAGTTCTTCCAGCTCGTAATAAGTGCGAGGACATAGTCTTGTTTGACAAAACATCATTTCGACATATTTATCTCTGATCATAAAAAAAAAAAATATATTAATGTATTTAAGCAGTAATACTCCATTGTTTGTCGCCAAATAAACTCTCTACTATTATATTACATATAATGGATTTATATTGCTAACAATAATATTATAAATTCAACAAGAAAAATAATTTGGGAGCCGTATATGAGCGTGGATGTAAATAAAAGGTTTCATAAATATCTCAATGTAAAGCTTACACAAAAACCCGGTACAATAAAATTGCTGGCATGCTTAGTGTAACCTTAAATCCAGTACGAACGGGTCAAAGTGCGAGGAACATTTCTACTTGCTGGTAAAGAAAGTTTCTGCTTTCTATTCAATCTTTCATTATTGATTGTAAGCGAAATACGACGCTATTGTTGATTATAAACAAGGGAGCAGGAAATTAGGTTTTGTGGAAAACTTCTCTAGACTAATGTTAATAATGTTGTTATTGCTAGTGTCACATATTCTTTTCATGCTGTTGTAGACATCTTATTTGGAACTTATGACGACTTTACTTGTTGGTGTCTTTGTTAAACACGACAGGAAAATATATATACATACATATGTGTGTGCATGTTTATATATATGTGTGTGTATATATATATATGTGTGTGTGTGTGTGTATGCAATCACACACACATATATTTACTTTTACACACGCATATAGATAGATAGATAGATAGATAGATAGATAGATAGATAGACAAACAGACATACACACATACATACGGACAGACAGACGAACGTGCAGACGAACATGTGGAACGAATGCAAGAGCAGTGCTGAATACAGGTATTAGACGCTATGATTCATTGACTCGCGCGTCGAGGTCAAGCAATGATACGCAGGTGAAAACATATTTGTGCGTGTGTGTGTGTGCATGTATGTATGCGTGTGTGTGCGCATGTATGTATGCGTGTGTGTGTGCTAATATGCATAGAGGGCGTACATAGCATTGCCACAAACAACCTCTTTCTTCCGGACATGAATTGCATTGAGAGAATCTCGTTGACGCCGAGGTTTCATTTCATTTAATTTTATATCACATCTTCTGAATTACAGTTTCTTACGACTGAATTGGATATTGATTTATGAATTGGATATGGCTTTATTTACTACTGTGCTAATCTGACATATAACTGTTTTATATAGAATCTGAACGCCAAGTCCTTTTGTTTGAGTAAAGAAATTCTGGCATTTTCCCTAAGGAGCACTCATAGAACGCTTAAACAGTCCTTCAAGGGACTACCACTCATATTTCCACATATTAGTTTTAGTTAGTTCATCCAGAACGATACTTCGCAATGTTTCGATTTATTTCATGACTTCTGATTCACGATATGTTGAGCATAAAATGCTCATGTGATGCTTGTATGCTGGTCAAGAGGTTTATTTCATGAGAACAAGGTTTTCGTACGATTAATTTCAAAATCAATCGGTGTCATCAGTAAGACTAGAGTAAGCTACGTTTAGATAATATTGTTCATGGATGCATAGAAGTTCACATCAAACATGTAAAGCTGAAGAATGAAGAAATGTTCCTCATGAAACTAACAAAATGGTTTTGTATGCAAGTGTGTGAGTGTGTGTGTGAGAGAGAGTGTGTGTGTGAGTGTGTATGTGTGAGAGAGAGAGTGTGTGTGTGTGTTAGAGAGAAAAAGAGAGATAGAGAGTTTGTGTGCGTGTGTGTCTGCGAATGTGTGTGTGTGTGTGGGTGTGTGTGTGTGTATGTGTGTGTGTATGCGTACATGCGTTTAAAAGGAGCATGGTGAAAGTACAGGTTTATACTAACAGAATGGCTTAATCATATATATAATTAAGGATCCTTCAATTTCTACTGTACCAGCATAAAAGTATGATGCAGAATATCCTTTTGTAAGCGCCTTGTTTGGGTTCAGTCTCAGTGTGCGTCAGCGTGAGCCGTATCTTTAAGTATATATATATATATATATATATATATATATGAACCGCGCACTGAGACTGAACCCGAAACCAGGCGCTTACAGAAGGATTTTCTTCATCATACTTTAATGATAAAGGCATTAAAAATCCAGGCAAATAATTTCTAAGTGCTCAGTACGGGCCGTACTTAGTTAACTAGATTGTCAAGTCAAAGAGAATATAATTCACGTAGGCTGTAACATATTTTTCTGCTGCCTATCCGATTTGTAAATACAAAGTTCACTTAGTACATTTGATTTAAAATCATCGAGTTGAGTAGGAAATGTTGTAATTGGAGATTTGTCCTTGCTTTAATCACCTTACACGCGTTTCGGATAGATTGGTAATCAGTTCGGATAGATTGCGGATCAGTTCAAATACGCAGAGAACCAGCGTTTTATAAATGTGTGTGTATGTGTCCATGTGTGTGCAATTGTATTTGTATATATATATATATATATATATATATATATATATATATGTATGTATGTATGTATGTATGTAGGTGTGAGCGTATTTTCCTGCTTGTTTGTCACCTTCCACCGCTCCACCACGAGTAATGGTTTGTCTCCTTCCTTATTAACTAAGAGTTCATAATAATAAGTACCAGAGTTTAAATAGTATTGGTGTGTCTATGTGTTCGTCCCTATATCTTTTAATTTACCCCAAGACAGCTGCAATAGTAACTGAAACATTTAAAATCTAAAAGAATGTAAATATATTGTGAAATATAATTATTCCATAGATTTATAATTTACGTGTGCCTGACAAACTACCCTCCTACGGTTACATATGCATCAAATGATTTCCAAACTATCTATGGTGAATACATATTTAATTTCATCGAAGTTTCAGTGAATTTTGATATGAAAGTCAACTGAAAATGTCGAGAGACTTAAATAATGACTGGGAGGAAACAATGACTGGGATTAAAACAGTATAGATGTAGATATATGTCTTCTGAAAAGGGTATTTAGTTCGAACTTGGGAAGTTTAAGCATAGATCATAATGGGATAGACAAAGACAAACAGCCCCAGAAAACCATTTAGTACGAACTAATATGTTTCAGCGGGCAAAGAGCAAATATTTATGCATGATGTAAGTACCACATGCAGCTACGAGGAACGAAAAAAAAAACTAATTTTAAGAGGTATTTTTTTATAAACGAAATATCGAAAAAAATTTCAGAAAAATACAACACAGCATGACATATTGCATTAGTTTTTCACTAATAAAGTGTGAAAAAATGCGGAGGGGTGAGGAATAAATTTACATCTAAATATTCTCCACTAACATCCTGCACTCCCTTAATCGTCTTATAACAAATTATTTTACTGAGCTGGGGGCATTCTTAAGAATGATGTGTTTTTTTTCTGTGGAATAAGCTATTGCAACGCTCCTCAATCTCACATGTCGCTCAAACAATTTCTCTTAATTTTTCGACTTTTTTTTGTCAGTCTCAGCTGAATATATTCCTAACCAACACAAGTCTAGACATGAACACACCTTCCTCTGCAAATATTATATTTTGTTTTGCTTGTTTTTGTATTTCTCAAACTTATGTAGATGTTTGTCTTCTTCACTACTGTTCAAATTGTGTAACGCCGATTTTCTAATGCGTCTCTGTGTGTATATATATATATATATATATATATGCGAGTAAAAATAAATACAAAAAAAGGGGTTTTGTTTGATTGTGTATAGAGGAATATATTATTTTGTTTAAAAGAGTTCCAACACTGCCTGTTTTTTATGTTTTATTTATATTCCTGCAAAACCAATGTGGGATATAGAATATGGAATATACAATATGTAATATAAAATAAAAATGGATGGTACAATGAAATAAAGTATTGAATGTCTTATTGAATATATGGAATATGTCTTATTGAATAGATGAAATATTGAGTGTTCAATATAAAGGATTAAATATATAAAGGCGAATACGTATTTTCTATACTTTGTGGTATTTCATCATGGCCGGTATGACAGACTTTAACAGTCTGTAAATAGTGATGCTTAGAGAAGTATATTATTGAACATGTAGGGATAAAACAACAAAAAATTTGGGATAGAAAGCATATCTTCTCAGGTTTGAGTTTTTCTAACGTTCATGTATCTGAGCTAAACAAAGATCCTACTGTGTTGATAATGATGTATTTGGGGTTACTTTTCTCTCAGTAAGAACGTTTAATCTGGCCCCTATAATAAATATTTTGTTCAGAGCTAAGAACGAGTAATAATCTTATTTCACTTTATGATTGATACGTATTTACTGATGGCCGTTATCCTATAATACTTGCTGTGACAACTGAAACTATCCCTGCACAAGCTGTAGTTTACATAGTTTTCACAACAAAATACTAAATAATATTTTATAAAGGTGCACGAATGGCTGTGTGGTCTTCTTCTATAGCCTCGGGCCGACCAAAACATTGTGAGTGGATATAGTAGACGGAAACTGAAAGAAACCTGTCGTGTATCTATATATATGTATATATATATATATATAGGATTCGGCAAAAAGAGACCGATAGAATAAGTAGTAGGCTTACAAAGAATTAGTTCTGGGGTGAATTTTTCGACTAAAGGCGGTGCTCCAGCATGGCCACAGTCAAATGACTGAAACAACTAAAGAATACAAGAATGAAAGAATAGTTATTAACGTCATCGGCATTTTCGTTGTTCAGGGATAGGATAACAGCAGAAGCATTTGAGAGTATTACACGTGTAAGTGTAATCAGAAATATCTATCTTCCCATTAGATACACATTCATAAATATATATACTTTTGAGGCCATCATCTGCGGAGAATATCATCACAAATTTTGTACGGAATTCCTTTTCGTCAGACTGCATTTCTACAGTCTTTTCTTACTCGTTAGTGGATATACTATCAGATTGTAATGGTGCTATAGAGATTGGTTCGTGGAGCTTCTGTACAGTTTGTATATTATTCTTAGACACGCTATGCGTCTATAGTTTTCAGTTAAACAAATGAGTGCATTCTTGACTACAAGATTTTTTCAGGCAATACAAGTCAATTTGATTTATCCGTCTGAATTACACATATCATTTGAATGATAATTGAAACTCTGTAGAAAGTTAACATCTTGTCCCGCTATCCAAGTACGAATCACTTAACTAATGGTCTTCTTATTAAGCAGCATTCCCTTACATTTGGTAACAGTTTCAGCGTCGATTATATAGGTTTTACTACTAATGTTCGTATCAGTGTTAATTACAGTATTTTTGCTTAAATTTAGTTACCCATGTCATTTCCGATTAAAATGTATCCTTTCATGACAACCTCTAGACCAAAATGAATAAATTTTTTATGGGCGTGGCCCCAAATATACTAAGAAAATAATTTGTTTAATCATCTTTTAATGAGCTTGTTCCTTTTAGTATTTTTGTAAAGAAACCGAATCTTTCAAATCTGGAGTTTGCGTCCGTGATTCATCGTTATTAAATTTTCCTCAATATTTGAAGTAGAATATTTGTACATTTGTGTTAACTGTCACATGAAACATTTTTGGTATGCTGTGAACTTATTCACCTTACATTTTTTAATGATATTTGTCTGCTCAAACTGATCCAGCTACGCAGAATATTTTCCTCTGTTATCGTTTCCAACTAGGGTTGCTTAGGTTCAGTTGTTTCATTACCGTTTGTTCGGCAAATACCTTCCGGCTGTTTCTTCAGATTCAAAGCAGCCGTTTACGTGAAGTTATTGCTATTCCAATATGTGATATCATATATTTTTCATATAGCCTCCAGCAATATCATCAATAACTTTTATCATGAGTGGTTGCATTTAAAAAACATTTTTACTACTTTCGGCAAAACAGACCTGTTGTTTAACGGTAGTTTCTGGAAGCTGGAAAAAATTGTTTTCAAACTGTGGTTATAAAATGTATTTAAATTACATATGAAGATGAAGGAGAGGTGTATAATAGTCGTGCTGGTGATGCTGGCGGTGCTGACATCGACGGTTTGATTAGTTTTATCCATACTCATTCTTTTTCCTTTTGCTGCTTTTGAATATAATCAGAAAATGTGATAGCATCTGCGGAAGTACGATATTGAGTGCTATCTATAGCGGCTGGTTCTCCGGCTTAAAATGATGATGTTTGCTGTGGGTTACGTTTACAAGGTCTTTATTACCTTTATCATTGCAACGGTTTAAATCATAATTTAAATGCAATACCTAAGTGTCGTAGGAATAATTTTCTCTTCTTCGATACCTCATATAGGTGATAGAACATGTAGGTATTCGTATTGGTCGTGTTGATACTTTGAATACAATTCATGTTTTATAAGCAAGATCTTACAGGGTGGTAAACGTTTTATATAAAAATCCTGACTGAATGATGGTTTGTTGATGAGTGAAATATTTTTCCTTTACCTAGTGCAAATGAAGGAACTAGTTACTGATCCACGTTTTGTTAAGTCAATGTACTTGACTAAAAAACAAACGTTAAGAAGCATATTTGAGACGATCGTTTACGGCAGTGCCTCTGTTTTTTTGTCGGCAACGTATACGCTTACATGCAAATATGTAAAAACAATGATTTAGAACACTTTTTTTACGAAACCACAGCAATGAAGTGGCGGAAAGATTTCTTCTAAATAAGAATAAAGAAAATTCGGATATAATGAATTTGTGTTTCATGCCAATGTATGCGTTTGTTTTTTTTTTTTTATTGTACTCGTATCACTTCCGGCAGTTCCGGACATGTCGTTTTGAGAGTGTAATGGTAAGAACTTTCTTCTTAATGTATTTGAGCTGCCTTATGCGGAAATTTCCTTCGATTGAGTATAACGGAGGAATTTCACTACCAGGTAGAAAATCCTATTGATATATGCTCAAATACGTACATACTTACACTCAGACGCTCGCTCTTTCTCTGTCTGTTTGTCTGTCTCTGACACGCACACACACACACACACACACACACACACACACACACACACACACACACACACACACACACACAGATGTAGACGCAGATATGTATATATACATATAATTATAATTAAGAGTATCTCTAGCATGATGGTATCTTTTAGATACCCTCAATTATAATTATTACCTATGAGGTTTTTATTCCCATGCTAGACACTTGACATGATCGTTATTTTAAATAACAATCTTATCCTTATATATATATATATATATATATATATATCTATATATATATATATATATATATATATATATATATATATAATTTATTAATGAGGGTAGAAATTGATATTAATGAATTAATTTATTAATATCAATTTCTACCCTGATTAATACATTTTATATAATAATGCTATCAAACCGGTAAATTAGCTGCAAAAATTTATTAACTGCAGAATTATTTCCGGACTTAGCGCGCTAGATTGAAGACATTTGAAAGGATACACTGAATGTAATTTGTAGAGCTCTACACGTGCTCCATTTCGGGTGGACGTCTTGTGTCTAGTTCCGGAAATTATATTGAAAATCGACAGACTTCGCTGACGATCCTGCAGATATTTACTTATGTAAATTTTAACAGGTGAAACCATGGTACGTAGGTAAATCGTTTTTTTATTTAGTATTTTTCATTTGTCTTGCCCCTTTACAGTCTGTTGTGTCGCTGAATTTTTACTGAGAACATATATTTTTTTCGTGGTTAGATGATTCGGCATCTATTTCTAGCATATAAGAGTCCACTTTTGCTGGTCATTACTCTTATTTTTGTATGTTCTATATATATATATATATATATATATATATATATATATATATATATATATATATATATATACGCAAATGCACGCCGTGGGAATGCTGCGGGTGCCAATGCAAACTTTCTACGCATTACAAAGTAAATAGATACATTTTGGAAATAACGCGAGAGCGAATCGTGTTGCGCAATTAGAAGAAAAAATAAAAACATTTTCACATTACGTGGTTAAAATCACCAAAGTCAATCATTCAGTAAATTCAATGCACCTTGTCAGGTATACAACTTATACTCTCGAAGTTACATATTTTAGTTAGAGATAAGGCATACGGTCAACGTCGGGAACCATTTTTACGATAGACGTTTCCACATGGAGGATGTTGGGTAGGACACTTATATATGCAGCACATTCATATACATATCTTGCATAGAGCAATGGAATGAGTTGGCCTTCGTCTCACAAGGTATCAGCCCTACTAGTGGCTGCTGAATGGTGCTGAGCACTTTCGGATCTGTTTATGTGCTGTGTGAATGATAGATGCATCCAATTTTGTTATGTCTATCATACACAATAGAAATGTAACTGATCTTAGCACAGGTAACTAAGACGCATCTAAACTTTTGTATTCAATAGAAATCCACATTCAGTTAATTTCATTAACATAAGCTGATATACATATATCCTTTCTGTCATAGATACACATCTTCAAATTCTAGAGGAGGGAATAAGTACATTACATCCACCTCAGCAGAATTTGAAATCAGAACTTAATGATGGACGAAATGCTGCTAAGCTCTTTGTCCCACCAGCTAACGATTCTTCCGAGTCACCACGTTAGAAATAGATAATACGTATGACACATACATGTTTTTTAAGCTGCATTACATATAACTTAAGGGCTAAATAGAAATATCGATTCTCATTATATAAAGCATTATGCATTTTATTGTGATACGTGGTCATAGTTTAGTAAAGAGGACGATATATGTCTTATAAATGTCTTTAAGTTTCCAGTACTTTATGACAAGTAATATACAAAACATTTGCACCGTATGCATAGGTTACTCTCCCACAAATGTCTCCTAGTAATATAGGCATTATTCTATCGTTTCTTACATTAGGTTTGTTCTATATTAAAATATACAGTGACAGATCCTTATAGCAATAGGTAGCGGAAAATTTTGAAAGCATGTATCTTGTCATGTTTGTTCAAAGGATTTCTATTGATGCAAACGTTATGAATTTTGAATGATGATGTACCAGAGGTATATTTCTGAAGAAAATCTAGATTGTCTTTGTATTTACTAAGGCAACATCAAACATACATATTTGTATGCTGTGGCATGTTTCACCACTATTTTAAGTTGCTGTTGGCGGAAAAGATTTATTTAAATTTGTGATCCTTCAGTAATCTGCATTGACACCTGAGGCATTCACAAAGTGTATTTATTTCTCTGTGTGTGCGTATGTACGTAAGTTTGTGTTCCTATAAATATGTATATATGTATATATATATATATATATACATACATACATATATATATACATTCATGCATACTCATTATTTTAGAAATGCTAGGCAAATATACCAAGAAATATACATCGCATATATCTATTCGTTTTGTAAATATGGAAATCTATGTGCGTATGTGTGTGTGTGTGCATGTGTGTGTGTGTTTGTGCATGCGTGCGTGTATGTGTGTATATTTGCACATGTACCAGTAGTTATATTTTTGTGAGTGCGTATATACATATGTATAAGCCTAATGTTCACACGGGTCCATATATATTAACATATAATTGAGACGTATGCATGATTTATATGATCTTTTCTCTGTGCGTGACGGGTTACATATATACACCATACGTGTATATAATTACGTTCGTGTTTGTGTGTTAATGTGGGCATATGCATGCATGTATATGTATCTATAAATAAGTATATACATATTTTTGTGTATGCGGTGTGTGTATGTATGTATATAAGTTTGTATGTACGACTGTACTTATGGATATATGTCTGAATGTGTTAGTGTGTGTGTGTGTGTGTGTGTGTGTGTGTGTGTGTGTGCTAATCTATATATACACCTTTATCTATAAGTATTCGCACAATTATACACGAATAAACGTTTGGATTTAGGAGTTTTAAAAGAGGTTGCTAGGCATAGGAATGTTTAGAAGAGTTCACTCACTCCGAATATTTATACCTAATCAATATTGATCGGATTGGAAAAGATATAAAACCACCTTCTGGCTTCAAGTAAAATGATAATATAGATTGAAGGATAAATGAGGCCATTACTAAGGAAGAAAAATGATCTTTTGATGCGGTTTATCGCAAAGACCGGCGATGATATATCACAAAGTTATATTATGATATTATTGATTTCATACATAGGAATTAGAATTTTCTTTCGTTGAGAAAATTCATATAGTGACGTTCATGCCGTTTTGCTTTTTTTTTTCTTATTTCTTGCTTTGTATTTGATTGATTTTTGGTTTCTGTCTGTTTTTTTTTTTGCTTGTTTGTTATTACGAATATATTTTTATATCAGTGTATATCTATGTATTTTGAATGAACTTCTTCCTATTTTTTCTATGTATATATAGCTTCGTGTATATATGTATTCATGAATGCATGTAAGTTTTTATGTATGCATGGTTGTATGTACACACATATGCATATATACATATGCATATGGTTATATATATATATATATATAAAACATATAAATATTGACATATACACGTATATAGATGTATATGTATACATGAAAATACACATGTATGTATACATATTTACTTATTTATATAGGCAAATATATATCTTATGTATATATGGGTGGGTGTGTGGGTGTGGGTGTGTGTGTGTGTGTGTGTGTGTGTGTGTGTGTGTGTTTGTGTGGCTGTGTGTGTGTGTGTAAGCTAAAGAATCTCTTCGGTCATGTTTGACCATGAGATTGCACCTAGAAAATTCTTCTCCGAGGAACAAGTTCGGGCAAGTTTGCCTGTGGAAGACCAGCAGACCCCCTTTCTTATAGCTGTTCTTGAAGTCCTAATGTTTTAACTCGTCCCAGCAACGCTTATCGTTTTCCTTAAAGTTTTAATACTGGATAATTGAACATCATAGAAGAATGCACTCCGTAATAAACCTAAAGTGATGTTACCTTTTTGAATTGAGCATATGTTTAATTATATTGCTAGTAGTAAAATTAACCATGTGCCAGTTTGTGGTTCCTACTTGGCCCTTCAAAGAGTGAGTTTATGGCAGACGAAACTGGAAACGTCAATGCACAGTAAAAAAGAAATGATATTCTTGATAAAATAAAATTCGAACGCAAATTTGCTATAACTATTTGTCCTAAGGCATTTGTCTTGCAAGCAAATATGCACCGAAGACATTTGAAAAGTGAGTGAAGATCTTACAATATTTTCTTAGATACTAATAAATATATAATATGCAATATAAATAGATGATATGCAGATTAATGTTCTGAGAACCTTCAGAACCAGAGAGAAGGCAACCATAGAGGTCCTCTGGAGGACATTCATCCTCAGCTGCCTGGATTACTGCTCCCAGCTATGGTCACCCAACAGTGTAAAATTAACGACGGACCATAAAGCAATCTAGCGAGATTTACAAAGAATATCGTCTTATTGCAACAGCTCAGCTACTAGGAAAGGCTGAAACAGCTAAGATTCTACTCCGTGGAGCGAAGGTGGGAGAAGTATGCAGTAATGTACATCTGGAAGATCTGGGAGGAATTGTGCAAAATTTTGGCATTTAAAGCTACACCAATGCCAGAACGGGTCAACATTTCACAGTGCCAAAGTTCCCAGCAATGCCATCGCGCTTCAGGACAAGTTACTGCAACAACCTAGGTTTCAGGGGCCCACAGCTTTTTAATATTCTCCCAAAGGAAATGAGGGAGCAACACAAAGTGGATGTAGGTGTCTTCAAATTAAAACTGGTCTCTTCCTGTCGAGAGTCCCAGATGAACCTACCTCGCGACAAGAGGTGCAAATGAGGGTTGTGGCGTCAATCTCTCTTATTCACCAAATGCCACATATTAGAGGAGGCTCTCAATAGAAAGTGTAGCAAAATGGCGATGCCCCAGCATTGCCTCAGCTCTGAGCTGAAACTAAAAAAATGTTTCTATGTAAATATATTTAATTTTCAGGAGTGGATGTCATAGTGTCCGAAAATGTTGTAAGTTTGAATTAGAAGTCGAAATTACTTGGCGTTTTGCAACACACGTCTATTAACATCTAAAATATGTGTGGTTATATAAAACCATAACACAGCTGTTCTATGTTGAAGCATGTACGATTATTTATCTCTATGAAAACCAGTAAAAAATGGGAATATATACTCTCACGATAATTGCCATTGCAATCCATATAGCTAACCTGTTTTGTGCAATTAAGAGAAAACGAATGTCGACTGATAATTCAATACCGAGGACATGAAAATGCATCGAATAATTGAACCTTTATCGGTAAATGTTTCTTACATGTCGTTGTGATATTTGACATATTAACATAGCGCATAAACTATTGATTCAAAAATTTGGTACAAAGCCAGCAATTTCGGTGCAGGAAGTAAGTCAATTACATCGACTCCGGTACTAAACTGATACTTATTTTATCGACACCGAAAGGATGAACGGCAAAATCGGCCTCCGTGGAACTTGAACTCAGAACGTGAGGATGGATGAACTGCTGCTAAGTATTTCGTCCGGCATGCTGACGATTCTGCCAGTTTGACGTATTCCTACGAATAGAATATTATGATACTTTGTCCCATTGCTTTCTTGCTGATATATTTTCATTTGTCTGAATTTATGCAAAACATATAGACCACTGTAAGTTATAAAAAATAAAAGAAACATGCCTTGGAGCATTCCATTTATTACTGCAGACTTAGGGACTCGGATGACATTTGGTCGGCAATATATCTTTTCCGTTTAAAGAAAATTAGACCTGCAATACTCACCTTTTCTTTTATGCTGAATGATTTCTTCCATTTCCGACTTAAAAGGCTACTATCGTCTTAGTGAATAACTTTTGCTAAATCAAGGTATACTCAATATCCTTAGTATTGTTTGCAAAGCCAGGTGATACACAGGCAAGTATTGATCCATATACGATATTTAGGATTTGGTTATATTGTTGCAAGATTTATATCATGCAATTTACTCCAGGCTGCGAGAAAGGCTTCTTTTTTTCCATAAGCAAAAGCTTATTATCCATCTGAATGTGAATCTCTCCAGGCCTTCTCTAACGTCATACATAAAGGATGCAGGCTTATAGTTGTTCATCTGCTCTCTACATTGATAATAGCTTCTATTCATCTATAAATGGATGTTATCAATTCTTTCAGTATTAACGGAAGCTGCAATGTATCTAAATAGTTTTGACAATTCTTTAGGTGTCAGCAAGGCTCACTTTGCAGGAATTTAATGGTGAGTTGGAAGACGATAAATCATATAACCGAACCTGTTTGATAAGTGATTACTACTTTAGATACTTGGCGTTCAGTTAAACTTAAATATCTCAGATTGTTTTGAGCAGAGGGTGAATTGTAAACTATGTATGGTTTTATTTCCATTGATATTTGTGTCACTGAGAAAGATATAGAGATCTGCATTCTTCTCTTTCCAAAGAAGGACAAGTAACAGAAACATATGTCAGTGTTTTAATTATACTTAACTTTTTACTGAAGCAATTAAGTAGTGAAAGCTGTTAATGATCAATGTAAGACATTAGAAGAAAATTCCAAAATGTTCAGCTGAATAAGGGACTTCCCATTATTGACACTAGCAATGGTTAGAATAGCAGGTAATAAAACTCCGCTCTTCCATTCACTCTATAGGTAATGCGTGGCCAACAAATGCTCAGACTATAAGAGCTCTGCTAGATATGAAAAGACTAAAATACTCATAAAGGCAGATTTTGGAAGTGTTATGCATAATATATTGTCCTCGTGAGAACCCTTTGAATTAATAATGAATACTTACATGATATTTAATCCACAGTAGGGGATACCGGGTCTAGTTGTTACGCAGGTAGGTTGTTACAAGCCCATTGTTTTCAACTTCAAGAAATAGGTGGCACTCGGGGTCTCTACATCGTGAAGGCCAACTCCATAGCATCATGACTGCACATGTGCATTGCACTGGTGGGCTGTCACCAGGAAACGTATGGTTCAAAAAACGATTTTTTACTCCATAAGTGAAATTTTGCCACAAATTTATTTCCTTAACTACTGAAGCACAAGTTACTGAAGTAGTTTGTGTTTCATTAGGAAGTGTTGAAAGTTGCCTTCGATAAATGAAGGTGTGTCCTGGATGCCATGCATTGCTAGTGCTGTGTACGAGGTAATCCCCAGAAATCCATGGTTGGGGCTAATTGTTACATTGTATCAACTTACCCCAGGCATGTAGCAACTTGCCCTTTTTATTTCAGTTTAACACGCCATGCCTGGAAATTACAAAAGGAAGACTACAAGGTGGGGATACCACTCCCGATGTCACGGAAAGAGCGGCCAAAAAAGTTGTGGATGAAAAGATATCATTACGGGAAGTTGCCGTAAAGCAGTGCAAAGTGGATGAAATAAACGAACGGAAATCCAAACCAAAGAAGGCAACTGGTACAGAAAATTATGTTTGTCCCCCCATCACCATCGCTTGACAACCGATGTTGGTAAGTTTCCGTCCTCGTAACTTAGCGATTCAGCAAAAAACAACCTAAACTAACAAAGAGAATGTTCGATGATCGGTTTGTGCGAATAAAAACCCTTCAGATGGTGCTCCAATATGGCCGCAGTCAAATGACTGAAACGAATAAAAGTAAGTTTCGAATCAAATAATGTCAATCATGATGGTAACTATACCGATAGGCATATATGGTTGGGAAGCAAGTTTCTTACAACACAGCCACATGTATGTGAGAGATTAGTTAATTTGAAGCACATTTAAAAATTAAATTTCACTAAACTGAATTTTAAATGTTTCATTGAATAGAAGTAATGTGAGAAAACAGGTAGTAGTAAAAATTAATGAAAAAGAAAACTACCTTAATAATTTAGTGGTTCGGCCAAACAGGCCGATAGAATAAGTACCAGGTTTTTTTTTTGTTTTAAAGACATACTGCGGTCGATTCTTTCTACTCAAAGTTCAAAGTGGCTCCCCAGTATGGCGGCAGTTTAATGACTGACTCAAGTAAATCATGAAAGATAAGATACATTGAGAGCATACATACTCTCATTTATGTTGATTACGAAACAGAAATATATATATATATATATATATATATATATATATATATATATATATATATATATATATACATACACACATACACAGAACACACACATAGAAAGATTCTGATCGTTTCTTGCTTGCTGACTTTGATTTGATTTAATTATGATTCTTTTTTTTGTTTTTTGTTTGGTTTATGTTAATATCATTTTATCTAGTGATTCATATTTATTTACAAATTCATGTTTTTGATATGTTCATAGTTACTTTTGTTCATTGAAAGTTATATATTTATACGTAACTGTGTTTGTATGTTTATAATTGTAAGAACTTAAGCTGATATAAGTGTCTATCTGTGCGTATATGTATGTATGTATGTATGTATGTATTTCTCTTACTTAATATTCTTGTATTCTTTTGTATGTGAATGCGTGTATGTGTTTGTGCACGCGAGTATGTATCATTCTTCTCTCAGCATGATTACTACCACCTAAATTTATGATTTTATTACTCTTTATTATACTGTAGTATCTTATCTCTTTGAACTGACAGTTATAGAGCTATGTAACCCAATACATGCTGGGCAAGATTGTTTATTGTCAATTATATTTTAGTCACCTGCTAAAATTTTATGTGTTCTTATTCTTTATATATTTTCCCTTAATTTTTTTATGATTTTCATCCTCTATCAAAGCAGAATTATGATGCGTTCATGATATTTCCTCAGAAATAATTTTCCGATGATGTTATACTTACATTATTCTTAAAAGCACTGTGATATAAGAAATATTGAAACAGCTGCTGGAATGAAATACTAAGGTATCATTTATGCTATTTTCTGTTTTATTCCAATTCATTTATCGCCATGCGTTGTGGCATATACGGCAGTAAATAACACCAAAACATAAACATGTGTTCACATACGAGTTTAAGAATTCTGGTCAATATACGATAGTGAGTTCTAATCTAACTGGCAATTTTTCATGCACAGACTACATATCATAACATTGAGCATGTGTATACAATATACATATACATATACACAAACACACACACAAACATGTATATACATATATGCATATATGTATACATACATACACTCGCACCACGCACATATAAATGCAATACAGACTCATATGCACGCGCACGCACACACACGCACGCACACACACACACACACATATATATATGTATATATGTTATTATTATGATTGACCGTTGACTGAACACTATTCAATTTTTTTTCTCCGTGTTTTTCTCCTTGTCTCCGTATTCTTTCTGTTGAAGATCGTAGCTCGAAACGTCAAAGACTTTCCGTATTCCCGAGCGTCATACTAATATATACTTTTGTTATTTACACCACCTGTCCTCGTCTGTTGTTATTATTTGTATATTCTCCCATATATATATATATATATACACGCATCCATTTACGCATATTTTCCTGTGCACAGATGAAATTTCCGACTTTATATTTGCGTTCATTATTGTAATTTTCGTATAGAGTTTTGTGACTTCACTACTCAATGAAGAGGGACGCTAAACTGCATAAAAGGCAGCAATGACGATATCTACGTACACTATGAACGTTAGGATAATGACGTGTAGAAGAAGTGTGTGTGCGTGTGTGTGTGTGTGTGTGTGAGCGCGTTATGTATGTGTGTTTAGAAAGAGCGATTCAGAGGTATCAACCTCTCTGATATGTAAATAATTGATAACAGATGTTTAAAGAACAACATTTTAAAATGAAAATGTGCGTACCTAGAAAACTATAGATATGTATAAGTGTGTTTCCTTTTAATTGTTTGTTGGTACACACATGCTAACGTGTGTATAGTCATTTGCCCGTATTTATAAACATTTATATGTAGCCACGGAGATATAGGCGTGGTACGGCTACAACCACTCCTACAAAAAATTCTTGACCACTATTTAATATACAAAAACAGATAGTAGTAATGTACTATCACAGTGAGTTGGAATTATCATGCTTTCAAAAGGGAACGAAAGGACCACGTGCGCATGCAAGAAATAAAAATAAACTATGATTATCATTCTTAATTTTAATTCCAATTTTATTTTATTAATAGCCCTCTTCTCTTACATATTTTACTCATTTATGATGAGGTTTTTCAAAAAAAAACATGTGAAGTAAATTAATTAAAACACCCTAAAACATATTCTTTAAAAGTGGCATTTTCATTTTTATTTCTCTTTAATATCTACTTACTCGTGTGGTACATTTACAAATATTTTCATATATATATATATATATATGTCTGTGTGTGTGTGTGTGTGTGTGTGTGTGTGTGTGTGTATGTGTGTGTATACATATGTACATATATATATATATATATATATATATATATATATATATATATATATATATATATATATATATATATATATATATATATATATATATATATATCTATATGTATATATATATCGATAGATATTATATATATGTATATACGTGTGTGTGCGTGTGTGTGTATGTGTGTGCGCGCATGTGTGTGCGTGTGTGTGTGGTGGCTCTCTGCTCCTTCCAGAACTTGACCCCTTCTTGTACGTATAATTGCTCTTTCCTAAACTGTGATTTTAAATGCCTTTTGCTCCCTGAAATATTTTTGAAGAGCTAATGAATTAAACTGCACTAATGTCTCAGTTCAATATTGGCTCCCTTTTCTGCTTTGTCTTTATGAATGTCCAAGTATCGGTCTCAAATTCCACACGATTTGCAGCATTTATTATTTTTTTTTTTTTGTACAGAAATTGCATTGAAACTGTTCATCGAAATTGAAATTCTGATAGGAATGTATATTCCGTGTAAGCCTTAAATACACGTGCATGCTGGCGCAACTTCACACCATGGTGAGATACGCATATTTTTAGTCCATAAAATGTATTTCAAGAAGAAATAAGAACCTCTCGCAACGCTATTGATATTACTCAGATTTTTATGAAATTTTCTTTTCATTAAAACGTACTTAAATTTTACTGGTTCAAGATTTCAAACACTGCTCCAAATCGTGGCTCCTCTCCACGCTTCCCTATCAATTGCAAGCAATTCAAGACTTTAGTAACATATTTAACTGCATTTTAAATTTAATTGTTATGAGCCTTTGTATCTTTTTTATCCACACCTGTCCCACTCTCTCCAAGTAAGTTGACCGTTTTCCATTAGTGGCATGCATGTCAGTTTCGGAAAACCCTTGCTTCTTCAGATTATATGCCATTCTCACCTGGAGCTGATTGGTATGGCGATACATAATGCGTCAATTTTTCTATGAAAGGGCTGATAATTTTAATAAATTAGGAATGTTCGTATTGTATTTGTTATACGTTTAACTGCTTTTATTATAAATATACACGCACCTAATACACGCAGGCATACACACCGAAACACAGAAACAGATAAGCACACACACACATACACACAAAGATACACACACACATATATTAATATGTTTATTCAATGTTACTACTGTTTTAACCCCAAGCAGATCTTCCGCCGGCTGGTATCTCATATATATTGCTTGCAATATATACGGGGCACAGACCGCACCTACAACCAGCTAGCGAAAGATCTGCCTAGGGTTAAAATAGTAGTAATATTGAATAGCCATCTTTGATCTAAATTTTCCCGACGTACGTTTCTGTTAAATAGACATCTAGCGATTGCATTTTTATACAGTTACTTTCAAGAAGCTATTAATCTATGCACATTCATTCATGGTCCATCTAATGATGTGCATTGAAGAAAACTAGTTGTATATAGTTTTGGCTATTGATCTATATTCGGTAGTTGACTACAGTTTTTGAGTGCAAAATATGTCAGAGGAAGATTTGGTAAACTGATATGGCTTTAAAGCTTGCTATGATTTTGACCCACTGCTGACCCTGCGTTTGAAATTCCTAGCGAGAATAGTAGGTCTTTAATTAGGTCAGATTGTATTTAAAAAAAAAACAACAGCCTTAAATGGAATAGAAGCTTGTGAATGCAGTTATTGCGTAATTGAAATATAAACATTTAATTAAATAAATAGTATATATATATATATATATATATATATATATATATATATATATATATATATATATATATATATATATATATATATATATATATATGTAGGCGTGGTTGCGTAGTAAGAAGCTTGCTTCCCAACCACATGGTTCCAGATTCAATCCCACTGCGTAGTACTTTGGGCAAGTGTCTTCTACTATAGCTTCGGGCCGACCAAAGTCATTTGTGTGGATGTGGTAGACGGAAATTGAAAGAAGCCCGTCGTATGTGTCTGTGTTTTTCTGTGTGTGTCAGTGTATGTCTTTGTCTGTGTTTTCCTCTTGGCATCGCTTGACAACCGATACTGATGTGTTTACGTCCCCGAAACTTAGTGGTTTGGCAAAAGGGGCTGACAGAATAGGTACAAAGAATAAGTCCTGGGTCGATTTCTTCGACTGAAGGCAGTGCTCCAGCATAGCCCCTATTCAAATGACTGAAATAAGTAAAAATATAAAAGAATATATAGGGGAGAATGTACGAAAAAACAACAACAGACGAGGACAGGTGGTGTAAATAACAAAAGGATGTATTAGTATGACGCTCGGGAATACGGAAAGTCTTTGACGTTTCGAGCTACGCTCTTCAACAGAAAGAATACGAAGACAAGGAGAAAAACACGGAGAAAAAAAATTGAATAGTGTTCAGTCAACGGTCAATCATAATAATGGCTGACCGGAAGTTAGAAATTCTTTTTTCAGGAGAGCTAAGAAAAGGGGGAGATAACAAACGGTGATCGAAGAACGAGGGGCTGTGTGTGTGGCAGATAGAATCCTAGTGAATATATATTTCGCTTAAGCTTTACGAGACTAATGATGTTATATGAAACGCTGTATAAGTTTCAGAACAAAGTTTTGAGAGAGAACAGGAATAGTAAAAGAGTTGACATAACAAAACAACGTTTATGTTATCGTCATTAGTGGCTTCTTAGTTGAGTGCCTAAATAACATCTTAGACTTTCATCGAAGCCTCCAATATGAAGCACAGTTTATTTGGCAATCATATTCTCACTGGCGATGCCTTCCCTGTATATTGCACAAATGTAATTATTCTTTTTCCAAATAAATTGTACTTCATATTCGACGCTCCAATAAAGCTATAGTATGTTATTGAGGCACTAAACTAAGAGTCGATTGTATCTTATAGCAGAAACAGCTATAAGCTAATGGCCTTCATAACATAACCGTTGTTTTTCTTGTGTCATCTCTTTTTCTTACATATATGTTAATATGATATAGGGTAAAATCATTCATGATTTCTATTATGAGGTCAGCACGAAAATAAAAACCTTATAGGTAAATTTTCCAGATATTATATTAAGAATTATGTACATAATTTTAACATGGGATTGGCAATATGCTTCTCCACGCGCTGAAAATAGACGCCAAATGACACATTATGTACACGCACAGAAGGAGAGAAAGATTTATATACATATATTGTGTGATTTATATACATATATTATGCGTTTTCTGTATCATTACCCATATATTGTCCGTACAAACAACAAAACATTATGATAACTGAAATCATTCGGCGATCACAGAATTATAAATAAGGAATTAAATAAAGGCATGGCTAACATTGAATCTTAGCATAACCCGAAAAGGCTCAAATTTTTCCTCTCATACTCTACTGAGAATGATATATTATTTAAACAATGCGGAAAACGTTCCATCTCTGCTGTCAAAACTATTCCGGTATCAAAGTCAAAAATCAAAGTACTCGGGCTCAGAGCGATACGTCCTCGACAAAATTCGAGCTCATATCACAAAACAACGTCGCGACACAACTTTACCTCAACTATTCTTGTTTTATTCAACAGTCTTCTGAAAGATATTAAAGAAGAAATGCATCTCATAATATTCACATGAAGCAGGAAACTTTCCGCCAAGAAATACTAGGCAAAACCCCGATACATGAATACCACAGGGCAAAAACATAATCACTACGTGAATTGGTTACGATACCCTAAAAATGATTTTGAAAAACCGACAGTGCGATTAATTTTGACATAAGTGAGCCAATAGTGGCCAACAATTGATATATTTGTGTAGTGTATATAAGTACATACAAGACGACGCCATGTCTATCTTGTTTTGGATAGTTCATAAACCACATGCGTTTATCTTCATTTAGTCAACACATGCTACTTGCATTGTATGGAAATATTCCGCAAAATATTAATAAGCATCTACAAAAATATTAATAAGCATATAATGGACAAAAATTCCTTTGGAAACAATTCAAACTTTGTACGAGTCCATACCTCGTAGAATTCAAGCTGTAATTACTGTCAAAGGCGGTCCTACCCCATATTAAAATAAATTTGTTTGAAATTTTTAGGTGTTTCCATTATTTTGTCCAACCTCTGTATATGCATATATCTAGCTGACAATTCGTCGGTTACGAAGACTAGCGTTCTAGTTGGTGCAATCAACGGAACAGACTACTCGTGAAATAAACGTGTAAGTTGCTGAGCACTCCATAAACACGCATCTCAGCGACATTGAGCGTAAAACAGAATGTGACACGGCTGACACTTTGAATTACGGGTACAACTCAATTTTGATAGTTGCGTGGCCTGCAACAACGTGACATAAAATGTTTTGCTCAAGGAGACAATTCACCACTGAGGATCGAACACACGACCTTCCGTTTGTGAAACCGAATAGTATAGCCATTAAGTCACGCTCCTTCATGTGCACACACACACACACACACACACACACACACACACACACACACACTCACACATGGTAAAGTAAACGTCCCCTTCGATCGTGAATGACCATGAGATTACACCTAGAAGGTCCCCCTCCGAGGCACAAGTCTGAGTAATGTTGCTTATGGAAGACCCGCAACCGATGTTATCCAAGAGAAAGGCAAAGGCCGATGCAGCTTGGTACCAGTGACATCCCCGCTCGTTTATACAGCTGTGCGAACTGGAGCAACGTGAAATAAAGTGCCTTGCACAAGTACATAAGCCTCAACCCGGTCCGGCAATCGAACTCACTACGTTATGATAGTGAGGCCGATACTCTAACCACTGCGCCATGCACCTTCACTATTTCCGCAATAAGTATTGAAATTAACTGAGTCACGTACTTGAATCAATCTGTAACTTACTGACGTTCTAATGATCTCCTCCCCTCTAACACAGTTCTGGGGTACAGTTCTGGGGTACACTCTGATAGAAGACTATCGGTTATTCATCTTCACTGACAATGTTTGAACCGGACCGTAGTTGTAGCGCTATGTCATCCTATGGGATAAAACTCGAGATATCATAGTTGGGAAGCAAATATCTTAAACCAGGGTTGGACAACCTGGCCCATGGGCTGCATACGGCCCGCAGGCATTTATGTTGCGGCCCACTTGGTACTTTCTGGAAATGGGTTTACTTAAACAAATATTTTTTAAATTTTATCAAAAATTAAACATTATAATGAAAAGTAAAAAAGAAAGGTTCTAGTGCTTTTGCAGCGATAATATTTCATGTTAAATCAACGTTCATTCATTCATTCATTATTGTAATAATAGCATGAGAAAGCAAAACACTTTTAATTCTGTCAGTATAAAGGCTGCGCTCAAAAAACTTCCTGTGATTGAAGTGGCCCGCAATGTAATTCGAGTTGGCCAGGCCTGTCTTAAACATTCGGCTACTTTGCATATATGTATGTGTACACAAACACACGCAGATGTATCTGTCTGCCTATCTATCTATCTAGCTAGCTAGCTAGCTAGCTAGCTAGCTTGCTATCTATCTATCTATCTATCTATATATATATATATATATCTATCTATCTATCTACCTACGTACCTACCTACCTACCTATTTAGTTGTCTGTGTGTATATACACATACGTATTATATATATATGTATGTGTATACACACACATATACTTACACGCACACATACACACGCAGACAGGCACGGACGCACACATGCATATATATATATATATATGAGTATACGTATGTGTGTGTATGTGTGTGTAGTCACACAGATATATGATTATGCGAATCTTGTGGGAGAAAGAGAGATAGGTAGAGAGAGAAATAGTAAGAGAGAGTCCGTATGTGCATATGATATAAATAAGCAAGCGTTCGTAAATCATATAATATGCTTGGATAAGTAAATTTAACCAATTATTCGAGTCATTTTATTTTTCTAATGCAAATTGGCCTGTGTGCCTTGTGTGAAGAAACACTGCAAAACAGCAGCTGTCCTTTGCAATGAAATGTTGGCGGGAACCCATCAAATGCCGATAAACTGAATTGCAAAGGCGGTACGCCTAGAAAAATAAACATCAATCGAGTTTATCTAAACAACCAAATTATACTCAGTTAAACTAGTTGTCACTCTCTCAATCTGTTTATCTGTATTTCTCTCTCTCTCTCTATCTCTCTCTCTCTCTTTCTCTGTCTTCCTTACCCTCTCGCACTCTTTTTCTGTTGCTCTCTATAACTGCCTTTCTTTCTCTGTTTCGTTCGCTATCTCTCTATCTCTCTAGTAAAGTAAGAAATAATTTGTTTTAAAGTGGTGTCCATCAGCTCCAGCGTTTGTCAATTGCGTACCTTTGTGTGCGTGTGCTTGCATGTCACACACACACAAACACTAACACACACACATATATATATGTATTTATACAGAGAGAGAGAGAGTATAGTTCGGTACTGTAGTGGTGACTATTCACGAAAGACACGTGATAGGCCGCGGTTCGATTCCCCACGGGGCACCTCGTTATAAATAGGCGCAGGCGTAGCATTGTGGTAAGACGTTTGCTTCCCAACCATAAGATTCAGGGTTCAGTCCCACTGGTTGCCTGCTCCTGCAACCTTCGACCGACCAAAGACTTCTGAGTCGATTTGGTAGAAGGAAACAAAACGAAGTCCGTCGTATTATTGTACATATGTGTGTGCGCGCGTGAGGGTGTGTTTGTTCTCCACCATTGTTTGAAAACCGGTATTGGTGGATTTACCGTCCACGTAACTTAACGGTTCGTCAAAAGACAGCGATGCAATAAATGCAAGGATTTACAATTACTACTTACATGGGTCAATACTTTCGACTAAATGTTTTCAAGGTGGCGCCCCAGCAGAGCGGCAATTTAATGATGGGAACAAGTAAAAGAGACATATTAACAGGTATGTGTATATATATATATATATATATATATATAATTTCTGTGCATTTACGTATGTATGTATGTATGTATGTATGTATGTGTGTGTATGCATGTATGTATGTATGCACGTATGTATGGATGTATGTGTGTGTTTATATATACACATAGTACGCACACACACACACACACACACACACACACATATATACTTAAGTACATACCTACATACATAAATACATACGTACACGTGTATGTACGCATATGCATCATATGTTTTACACATATACAAAATATGTGTTATACATTTTCATAAATGGGTGTATACATATACAACTGAACATAGATGTGTGGTTGGGGAAGAGGCAGTGTGTGTTTATGCGTGATGTGTGCATGTGCGTGTGGGTGGGCGTATGTCTGTATGATGTGTGTCTGTGCGAATGTGTTTGTGTGTCTGTGTAAGCCTGAGTTCTGATCCGTACTTTCCTTTAGTAAAGCAATTTTATCTCTATCTGATCTCTACAACTGTAATTCTCAGTAAACCATCTCTTTCCATTCTTTTCTATGTGTCTCTCAATGCTCTCTTTCTCCCTCTCTCACATACACCCCGATACTTCTGCAAGAGTGTCTGTGTGGTAAGTAGCTTGCTTACGAACTACATAGTTCCGGGTTCAGTCCCACTGCGTGGCACCTTGGGCAAGTGTCTTCTACTATAGCCTCGGGCCGACCAAAGCCTTGTGAGTGAATTTGGTAGACGGAAACTGAAAGAAGCCCGTCGTATATATGTATATATATATATATATATATATATATATATGTATATATATATGTATGTGTGTGTGTGTGGGTGTGCGTGTGTGTGTGTGTGTGTCTGTGTTTGTCCCCCTAGCATTGCTTGACAACCGATGCTGGTGTGTTTATGTCCCCGTCAATTAGCGGTTCGGCAAAAAGAGACCGAGAGAATAAGTACTAGGCTTACAAAGAATTAGTCAAGGGGTCGATTTACTCGACTAAAGGCGGTGCTCCAGCATGGCCACGGTCAAATAACTGAAACAAGTAAAAGAGTAAAAGAGTATACATATATATATATATATATATATATATATATATATAGACGTACGATTGATATTTCTAAGCACGCATATGTATTTCTGTGTGCGTGTGTAGTCTGTTTGTATGTGTAAGTAATAAGGACTGTCAATGAGATTCGAAAGAGCTTCTGCTGAGCGTTATATGTATATGTATGTGTGCATGTGTGTGTGGGTGGGTGGGTGTGGTCGTCTGTGATTGTACATATATGTATATAGACATACACACACACAATCACGCACGCACACACACACGCACATATGTAGGAAAATGTGTAGCCATGTATAAGATTACGGCCTATCATCCGCAGACAGTTATATATATTATTATTCATAGTAAGGCCTTTGTATCGCCTTTTCTCTTTCTACCACCTACATTTATTCTCTCTCTTTTTTGGGATGAATATACATGCATGGAGAAAGGCCAGGTGAATATGTGTGTGTGTGTGTGTGCGTGCGTGCGTGTGTATGTATATATATGCATATATATACAAATATATATGTGTGTGTATGTGCGTGTATATCTCTCCCTCTCTCTCTCTCTCTATATATATATATATATGTGTGTGTGTGTTTGTGTTTGTTTTGTGTGCGTGCGTGCGTGTGTGTGTGTGTGTGTGTGTGTGTGTGTGTGCATGAGCATATATATGCGCACGTTTGCCTACAGCTGTGTGACGTTAATTCTACTGATTTGCTTTGGTCATTCTTGTATATAAATTCATTCATACCTTCATATATGTAAACAGAGAGAGAGCCATACATACACGCACACACACACGCACGCATACACACGCACACACACGCGCGCGCGCGCACACGCACACATACACACACACGACGCGCGCACACACACACACCCACACACACACATGCTAACACATAATCGCACACATATATCTTTATGTGCAATAATGTGCTCTATGGAATTGCCATTACGTACGCTTTATCCTTTGTGTATGTTGTGTTTGCAATCTTTCGGTTATCTTTTCGTCTGTATGAGTACAATTTTCTCTGCATTCTTTTTCTAATGATGTGCGTGAGAAAACGTCCTTGTGTAATGTCGCTTAATATTCCCAGTTATTATCCATTTCCTGTTTATTGTTCCTTTTATAATACATCTACTACCTTTCTATGTTTACTTTCTCGTTTCTGGCTTCTTATATTAATACTTTGATATTTATTGTTGTTTGTGCTAGGATCTTTTTACGCGTCGACCTTCAGCCTTCGTTTGTGCTGATGTATAAGTGTGAAGGAGTGTATAAGTGTATGTGTGTGTGACTGTGCGCTGGTGTGTAAGTATACGCGTATGATTCTCTGTCTATGATGTTGTATGGACATATGATTATATACTCAGCCATACATGTGGAATGTCTTTTTTGTGTGTGCGTGATAGTGTGTGAATGGGCAAATGTTAACTACGTATGCCATATTTATGCACACTAACATGTACGCACACTAATGCACATATTGCCTATAAATGTGTATGTGTGTGTACCTACATATACACACACACACACACACATATATATATATATATATATATATATATACTAATATATACTTTTGTTATTTACACCACCTGTCCTCGTCTGTTGTTATTATTTGTATATTCTCCCATATATATATATATATATATATATATATAGATAGATAGATAGATAGATAGATAGATAGATAGATAGATAGAAATTGATATTCGTATATAAATTTATACATATATATATATGTGTGTGTGTGTGTGTGTGTGTATGAATGTATCTATGTATATATGCATATATAACCCTTATGCACAAGGATACACGGAGGCACACACACACACACACACACACACACACACACACACACACACACACACATATATATATATATATATATATATATATATATATATATATATATATGGGCATATACACCTATATGTAGACAGAGAGATATAGAGTGGGAGGTAGATAGATAACCATTACATGCATAAATATGTGTGTGTGTGTCTTTGTATACACACACACACATGCATATACAATCACTGATACGTATATATCGTTGGTGCTCTGCGAGGTGTGTGTATATACCACGCAACACGTATATATGTTTCTGTTTGCCTGTCTATAGTGTTCATTACCAGTGTGTTTGAAGTCGTGACATTTGCACAATTCATTTTATGCTATTTCGTATGTAGCAATCATATGGGCAGTCAAAGCTACATTCTTCGGTTTTGTGTTCATAGACAGAATTGATGTTATTGAATGTATTACTTGTGTTTTCATAAGATTATTTTATATTAATGTTCGTTTCCAGATTTCTCGGCAGATATTTTAGGTTGGGGAAGAGGTTATTCTATTCTCGACATTTACATTTCTGATGACTTTATAATGTATTTTCTATGTACTTTTACCACGTTTACGCTATTTATATGACTTAGAAGAAGCCTAATGTCTAGCATTTAGGTAAATTCTCATCAAAATCATATACAATGTTGATAGTTGAAAATGGTTAATAATGTGATCTTTATGTATGAAATTTCAGATTCATTTTACCATATCAGAATTTTTGAGAGAAATTGTTTTTTATATGATTGTAATTTGTTGGCAGATTGTCAACCTTATTTTTAAATATTAAAAAAATATATTTGTATCTTTACTACTATTCAACTGGATTTCTGTCCGGTAGTTAAGCATATCTTATTCCTGGACGTCAGTATTTAGTGTATATAATACCACAGAATTTATTGGGTTTTTTCTTTCTTTTTTTTTTTCATTTTATTTTTATTTTATTTTCTACTCATTTAGGAATGAAAGAAGTGCTGCTAACGATGGACTAAACCAATCGAAACATTGAAATATGTTGTTGCTGAATGAAATATATCACTTCCTGAATATGCGGAAAATCATTTAAAATAATTAAAAGTTTTTAGTTATATCTTCAATAAGGATATAAAGATATTATTCAGGAAAGGACTTGGGAGAGGATCTTACGCATTATCCGAGTTTTCACAACTTGATTATATACTCTTTGAGCAGAAGGCATCAGTAGGAAGTTGTTACATGTCATTGAATTATGGACATTTTTTTTTCAGTCAAAAACTATGCATTTTCTGAGTTGCTCTCCCTTGTAAGAACATGAGAAAATATATTCGATAGGATATTTTAAAGCAAAACCTTTCCAGATTTATGACCATTCTTACGAAAGATCAGATTTTCTCTCACCGATTCATGCCTTCCTTCGTTCAATTTTTAATCTCTGTGGATATCAGAAATATATCCTTTGCTTCTCAGTCCATAATGATTGTTAGCAATATTGATTGTATTGTTTCATTAACGTTATACCTTTAATTGTTTAATCTAAAGGCCAAAAGTGAAATTAAAGTTGGGGAGTATGAGGAGAGCGCATTCCGCAATATAGCTGAGAGAAGCATATAATTGAAGCTTTATTTTAAAAAGAAAACATACATTAGGTTAATTTTCATTATTACTTTAATATATAAAGGCGGCGAGCTGGCAGAATCGTTAGCACGCCGTGCATAATGCATAGCGGTATTTCGTCCGTTGCTACATTCTACGTTCAAATTCCGCCGAGGTCGACTTTGCCTTTCATCCTTTCGATGTTGATAAATTAAGTACCTATTAAACACTGGGATCGATGTAATCGAGTAGTCCCCTCCCCAGAAATTTCAGGCCCTGTGCCTACAGTAGACGGAATTATTACCTTAAGATATAAGATGGTGAGCTGGCGGAATAGTTAGCACGCTGGACAAAATGTTTAGCGGCATTCTGTCCGTCTTTATGTTCTGAGTTCAAATTCCACCGTGGTCAACTTTGCCTTTTATCTATTCAGGGTTGGTTTGTTAAGTACCAATGATACCCTGGGTCGAGTCAATCTACTTCCCTCAAAATTTCCTGTCTTATGCTTTAGTAGAAAGTATTATTACTTTAAGAAATAAAGCGGTGAGCTGGCAAAATATGTAGCATGCCGAGCAAACTACTGAACGAAATTTCGTCCGCATCTTTGTTCTTGATTCAAATTCTGCCGTGGTAGACATTACCTTTCATCATTTCGGGGTCGATAAAATAAGTACCAGTTGCGTATCGGGGTTGATATAATCGACAATCCCCCTCTCCACAAAATTTCTGGCTTTGTGCCTATAACAGAAAGGGTTGTTAATTTAAGATGTCTACATTAAATAATGATTGCAGAAAATGTCAAAGGTTGGAATCCCCATGGAATACATAATTTCAGTTAATGCTAAATTACTTCATTCCATGTGCAAATATATTTCAATTAATTAAAAATAGTTAATCGAAATTTTGTTTATTGCATGAAATGCTTTGTTACTCAATAACTTATAGTGTTTGCCGACAGCCATTACGTTAATTTTCATGCCAAGCTGTGTACATATGTTGCCCAACTCTATACTGGTCCCGTGTCACCGGTTTTAAACAAGTTGAGAGGAAGTTTATGCTTCACTGGAGCGTTCAAAACATGAAATATGTCGTAGTTGCTTTATTTTTGCCAAATATTACATTTGATAAAGCATCAGTCATCAAGTTAATGTTTTTTCTCTCCTCCGTAAATACGTAACAGAAATTTAACAAATTAAAATATCGAAGATCCACCCATTTGTCATTGCTTGTTGTGATGAACAATTGTCAGTGCAAATGGAATTTCAATTATATGGTTGTGTGTGTGTGTGTGTGTGTGTGTGGCGGGTTTTATTAATTAAACACACTTTCAGCTGATATGCAAAACAGTTTCATTTTGCGGAAGTTATAACGATAAAAACAAGCAACGAAACGGGCCAATGAGAGATGGTTAACTAAAAGAAATGTGATCAGTTTTTTAATCGATCGAGATACATTTGTTTATTATCTAAAATATTAACTTACTATTAATCATTGCCATAACAATCACATAGTATATTTCTCTTTTAAATGTTAGTTTTCATAAACTAAGTATCAATCTATCGAGATTGTACTAATTACTCAGAAAAGTAGAAACGGAGTTCATAACCCTTGCACACCACATGATTTGTGAAATGGATAAACTGAATTATTAGTTGTAGCATCTGAATGAATATAATATATAAACTGCTGGAAACTGCCTGAAGTACTTACTTTACAAGAAATGAAAATGTGCCGAATGCAAATTACAGGCAGTTCTGCATTATAAAATTTGTTGAAAATTTCAATCATTGTTTATTGCCAGATCTCAATGCTGAAACATTATTTGTCATAAAAGAAATTAGATGGTTGTAGCGGATTCATTACATTGAAGGGATTATGCTTTCAGCTAATTCTGCAGAAGTATACACGAATAGATTCCATTGTCTTAGCGAGACAAGATTCAAAGTGAATTAGCGTGTCCATGACATTAAGGATTATAGTGGATTGGTTTATTATTCTCTGCTAAATACTACTATATGTTTCTCGTGTACTTCAAATTTCCATTTGCATCAAGATTTTATTCTACATCTCTCTACACTTTTTGAATCTGACATATAACGTAAGGTAAATGAATAAATTTCTGTCTACTTGTTCACTACTTTTTCCCACAAAAGTCTCTTGTGACAGAAATAAATCATGTAATTTGCAGATTAAACAGAATAATTGCAGGTTAATGATAGGATAACTACTAAAGCAATAAAAAATCGATGTTCGAAATGCTGAAAGTGATTTTGCTATCAAGTTAACTTTAAAAGTCCGTTTCCCAAACTTTTCATAGGACCGATGATTTGTCTATGGTGAACCTGTAATTGTCTTATTGAAAGCCTACAATCAAATATACTCTTGTTCGGGAATTAATGATATAAATGAAGCAAGTAAAATTAGAAATATAGATTTACGATTTCAGATTTTATAATAAGTAAAATGAGAAAAATCATTTCCTCATCACTTCGATTTTTTTTTTTTTTTTTGCTTTTTCCTTGGTGGTCATAATTAATTTCTACCACAGGCAGAGTGACTCATATTTTGAAGGCATATGTAGTCGATTACAGCCGCCATGCTTAACCAGTACCTTTTTTACTCAACCTTAAACGATGTGTGGAAAAACAAATTAATCAAGTAAGCAACCACCGCCGTCAATTTGACCGACACTGAATGAATTTCGCCAACCTACCGGCATTTTGTCGAACGCTCAACCACATCTGTTAATTCACTGCCGTTTTGCTGCATAGCCTGAACCTTCTTCCAATCCACAGATATATTCTCCAATTCTCTCGATTCTAGTAATACGCCCTCATTGTAGTGCACAAATTATTGAACTCTAACACATTCACGTTCGGAACAAAGAGAAAATGTTTATAGCTCTCTGAAAGACATAAGTAATTCAAGTAAAGTGAAAGGATTTCTATTAAGATAGAAGTAATGTATAAATCATGTATTAAAGAGTGTCAGCCAGCATGTTAGCAGAAAGAAACATTCCGTAATGTATGCATTAAATTATTTATTTGCAGACCTCTTATTTTAAATTCATTCAAAATGCACTTTGCGCGTTCTTCCTCAATTTTCAATGAAATATAATAGTGATATACGGAACTTACAGAAGTGATAATAAATTCCAACAAAATCAAAATTAACTTCATACCTACTCATGATAAATCATTATTAAGAGCTTTCACATACTAATTGCTTCTCTCGCTCTTCTTCGGAGCCACTTTTATATTTCTTTAAATTTTTTAACTTATATTTTACGCATATTTGATGAGCAGCCTAGCTCTTGTGAAGTTTCCAAGATCATATATTCAGCTGTATGTTAGTTCGGTGAGTAAAGTTTTAACATTTCGCCATGACATATAACAATTCAAACTGCTTGATGCGAACAAAGAAAGGAATGAAAGAAGTATTGTTGTAATCTATTAACAAATGTATTGTGATCTCATCTTTCACTCATGAAAGGATTTCTATAATAAATCTTCTCATCTCATTGATGTACAAAACCCGCTTTTATTACATTCGCTGGATATGCGCTTCATAATAGTAAGCTAATGAATCCATTTATATAAACTTCAATAAACTGGTACGGCACATATAAATAAAGTTGGATAGTAGATAGATGCTGTGCCTCTCATACACGTTTCCTTCTTTTGAGAGTCTTTCTATCTGAGGTTCTGTAATTATAAATGTGGGCGTTCGGGTTTTGTGACCCATATAAAAATGGTTTATGCTTTCAGATGTTATTTTATGAATACTCACTTGTTTTAACAACATACCGTCTACGATACGGTAGTTCTCTCTTGTAGCCACGAACTATACGATTGTGCATTGCAAATACACAAAGGGGAATATCAAGATGCTGTGTCGATCTGGTGTTTTAATATATTGTATTATGCTGTGATACATGCATGGAAACACACGTGTAGATGAATTCTTATACAAAACAATCAAGCACGCACATATGGATATGTGTGCGTGTGTGTATTTTCGTCAGCATATGTAATAACATATATTTGTGCATGTACATATATGTGTACGTCTGTGTGTGAGTGTGTGTGTACATATATATATCATGATATAATTGAACAAAAAGAGCATTCTAGCTGGTGAGAGTCAAATATTTTCGTTTAATGATCACAATATATATCTTCGGGCGCTACGAATAATTTCATGTGTCTGAAAACCTAAACAAGTTTTATATATATACATATTTATATATATATATATATATATATATATATATATATATATATATATATATATATATATATATATATATATATATATATATATATGCATATATATATATATGCATATATAAATATATATATATATATATATATATATATATATATATATATATATATATATATATATATATATATATATATACGTATTTATATATATATATGTATATATATCTAAGCATTTGGTGGCTTGGAGTCACGCGTCTGGCGCCAGCGACATATAAATGACAATACAAAGCTGGCTCTTTACAAATCATTTGTCTTAACATCCCTATTGTATTCCTGTGAAACTTGGACCTGTTATGAAAGGCATTTTAAAATGTTAGAAAAATTCCACTAAATATGCCTTCGTCATATTTTAAGAATTAAATGGAATTCTTTTACTCCAAACACAGATATCCTTGCATCTGCAGGCATCCCCTCAATTAAAGCCATGATTTTGAGGAACCAATTGAGATGGTGTGGCCATATTGTTCGAATGGCAGATGAACGCATGCCGAAACAGCTGTTTTATGGTGAGCTTGCACAGGGGAAACGTTATCGGCATAAACCTAAAAAAAGGTTTAAGGATGGCATAAGGACTGCTATGAAGTCAATTGGAATGGCTCCAAAAGATATAGAAGTCCTTGCTTCAGATCGAGTCGGATGGCGAACAAGGGTGTGGAGTGGAGTGAAAGCATTTGAAGAGGCCAGGATGATGCAAGCAGGGCTCAAGAGATATTTAAGGAAAAATGTAAAGACTGGGAAGGTGAATGACAAGGACCTTTTTGTGTGCACAGTCTGTGACAGACCATGTCTGTCCTTGGCTGGCCTCAAATCTCACCTGCGAACCCACGGAAAACAAACCTCATCCAGCTATTCTGATTATATGTATGTGCACACGTTTGAATGTGGTGTGTGCCAGAGGGTTTGCAAATCCAATGGGGGTCTTAAAAGACATGTTAGGATCCACAATGAGCAGAACTTACTTGCAGGTATTGGTAGTGCAAATCAGAGGTGCAATCTGTGTGGGTGTTTTTTCAAAACACTGTCTGGTTTAAAAAGCCACATCAGACGCCATGAAAGGGCTAAGGTGTAGGTGCAGGAAGTGGTCAAACTTTGTTTAAGGAGTAGACAACCACCATGTATATATATATATATATATATATATATATAGAGAGAGAGAGAGAGAGAGAGAGAGAGAGAGAGAGAACGTGTTTAGATAAATATATATATATATATATATATATATATATATATATATATATATATATATATATATTATATATATATATATACACGCATATATATATATATATATATGTATACACACACACACACACATAATTATGTATATAAATAGGGCGAAACTACAAGGACTTTCCGGACTCCGACTAATGAGGAAATCGACTTCGAATGATCCGTGTATCTTGTTTGTGTCCTGCTTGCCGTTTGTCGTGCTATCGTCTATTTTCCCGCATGTTGTGTTTTGTTGCTTTCCATTTGTTGTGTTTCTCCTGTTTTACTTTTGATTTATCCATGCGGCGCTACCTAAACCTGTTGTTTGCTTTGTCAAAAAAGATATCCCTTGAATAATATGTACGATTCACACCCTCCATTCCTCGCATTTCTCCCTTATTTCTTCCCTCTCTCTCTCTCTCTCTCTCTCTCTCTCTCTCTCTCTCTCTCTCTCTCTCTCTCTCTCTCTCTCTCTCTCTCTCTCTCAAAAAGACCCTTTTTGTTGTAATTTAATGTGGTAATTGTACAATCATTTTCCGTTTGCTGTATAGCCGAAAGGCGATTGTTCAATGTACATATATTATTCTTTTTCCGTTGCTCTTCCATTTTTTTTTTCATAACGTTACGGTCGTCCGATAGTCGAAAGACCCTATCTGTTATTTATCTGTATTTCCTTTATGTACAAAAAATTTTCGCTTCTATTGTATAGCCGAAAGTGTTCTGTTGTACGTGTATAAATTTAGCTTCTCGTTTTTGTTTCTGTTCCTGTTTTCTTTCTTGTATACATTCGTTTGCCTTTCCCGGAGGAGTAATTCTTTTAGCTTAAGTCCCTGGCACCCGGCGGATTCAAGTTGTCACAGAGATAAGGGGGCGAAACAACAAGGACTTTCCGGACTCCAACTAATGAGGAAATTGGCTGCGGATGATCCATGATTCTTGCTTTGTTCTGTTTATCATTTGTTGTGCTATATCGTCTATTTTTCCACATGTATTTTGTTGGTTTCCGTTTGTTGCCTTCTTTCTCTTCTACCTTAGATATATATATATATATATATATATATATATATATATATATATATATATATATATATGCACATTAAAAGTGAGCTTGAGTCTTGCTTGCTTGCAATGTTACCCAACCAAAATGACGCATAGTGAGAAGATACTATGAATTATGTTCACTTGAAATCTGAATACAAACAGAACAAAATAAATTTCGCGTAAATAGGACAACTGGTTATTGAGATATTAGGGGCTTTCGGGGTATAAATACCCCAAACGGTACATAATGAAAAAATTCTCCGTAAATAACTTAAGCCAGAAAGGCAAGAATCTCTTACCTTTTGATTAGACACAGTGATTTGTCAACAAAAAAATAGAATTTGCTTTTTAGTGTAAATGTTTCTATTTTCGCTTTTGTTAAACGTAATATTTTAACCATTTAGAAATAGTTTTAAGTGAATATGACTTCAAAAATGTAAGTTGCTTGTACAGTAAGTATATATATATTTTAGCTTTCTTTAAACAGACAATATTTTAATGTTTTTTATAACAATTATTTTCAAGTGAATTCCATTATAAAATTATTTTTTGGTATAATTAAAAAAATATTTAACGGGAAAATGACTTTAAAAATACGGTAGATATTTCGTAAAAATATTACATAAATATTTCGTAAAAAAATATTTCTTAACCTCGGTGTGAAATAATTTTTTCCCTAGGTTTTTTCAACGTATCTCCTCTCGAAAGATTTGGCTGCTATTTCTAGCACACACTGCTACCACGTAACAGTTATTTGCGATACTTGTTACGTGGTACCAGGGCGTGCAAGAAATTCGAGCCAATTTTTTTTCTTTTCTGAGGAAAGGAGCCGTTAATACGTGATTTCGATGTCACATTCGTTGAAAGCATGCGAAATAAACTGGAGAAGAAAAACCCACGCAACAAAACTCCGTTGCTAGGAAACTCAAACTTT
>NC_142934.1:100702662-100717662 GCF_046866305.1 Octopus bimaculoides | reverse complement strand
TACAAAAAAACAAAACATACAAATTTGCACATATACATTCATGCATGCATACATATATGCATACAAAAATACTCTGGTGTTGTTGAAATTTCAACGAAGGAGATTTTCTCTATTGGCAAGAAATTTGAAATAAGAATGAATAATTGTATACATACATACATACATACATACATACATACATACACATAGACACAACCTGTCTGGAGTAAAGTATGGCTGACTTTGGAATTCTGAGGAGGGAAATTTAATCCTTATTTCATATGGTATAAATTATCATGATATATGGGACTATAAAAGTCAGCGAGACATTTCTAGGGTTTAAAAGATGACAGGTAAATCAAGATACTTTCCTTCACAACCTTGCTACGAAGTCGTGGCTGCACAAAGGTTTATTCTAAATTAAAAAGAGAGAGATAGCAGATATACACATATGTATGTATGTATGTATGTATGTATGTATGTATGTATGTATGTATATATGTATGAGTGGAGGCGCAATGGCCCAGTGGTTAGAGCAGCGGACTCGCGATCACAGGATCGCGGTTTCGATTCCCAGACCGGGCGTTGTGAGTGTTTATTAAGCGAAAACACCTAAAGCTCCACGAGGCTCCGGCAGGGGGGGGGCGAACTCTGCTGTACTCTTTCACCACAACTTTCTCTCACTCTTACTTCTTGCATTTGTTGTGCCTGTAATTCAAAGGGTCAGCCTTGTCACACTGTGTCACGCTGAATATCCCCGAGAACTACGTTAAGGGTACACGTGTCTGTGGAGTGCTCAGCCACTTGCACGTTAATTTCACGAGCAGGCTGTTCCGTTGATCGGATCAACTGGAACCCTCGACGTCGTAAGCGACGGAATGCCAACAACAACAGTGTATGTATGCATGCATGCATGTATGTATGCATGTATGTATGTATGTATGTATGTATGTATGTATGTATGTATGTATGTATGTATATGCATAATAAATCCATATAGGTGAAGAAAATCTGAAATACAGTGAAAAACATCAACGCTTGGTAAAAGGGTGAAAAACAAAAGATGACGGCTCTCTTTACATCAACTCTGAGTGCATTTGTATATTTTCCATCACTTTACCCATTCATTTTCCTTCTCACAACCGTAGGAATTCATCTCGTTTATATCCATTATTTGAAGTATATATATATTTATATATACATGCATAAGGTTATCAATGTATATATACACACACAAACACACACACACAAATAAGTATGAATATAAATGTATGTATATATTTTCACTATTCATGTTTCAGGATATCGATCGCATGATTCCTTCATCCATTCCATGTCTTTTCTTTTCTACTAATTCATTATCCTAGACATTTTTCCTGTTGGTAACACACACACACACACACGCACACACACACGCACACACGCATACACACACACACATACACACACACACACACACACTCACGCATATACATGAGTATGTTTGTGTGACATGTGTATGTTTCTGTGTGTGTGTATGTGTCTCTGCACGTTTATGCAGTGTGCGTATGTGTAAGTATTTGCTCACAATTATTTATGTTATTTTATATATCTATTTATTTATGTATTAGCAAATGCATCGACCGCACCAACCTCTCATTCCTCTTCCAATTGCTGTCTTTATCCTATCTTTGTAATTATTGTATATCCATCGTTTTTCGATTTTTCTTTTTCACTTTCTTCTTTCCTACTCCATACCTTTACTCACTATTCAACGTTTAATCTTTTTCCACTCTATCCTTGATCCATCCTCTGATATTTGTTTTCCCTTTTTTTAGGCATGTCTTCTGCATTTTGCCCTTAGACTTAATTGTGCATCGTAACTTCCATCGCTATCCTACTATATCTCCCTCTGTTCATTCTCTCTCTCTCGCTTTCTCTTCCTATTATTTTCTATCACTCTTTCTCCATTCTTTGTGATTAATTCAAGTATAACATGTTTCCAAAAGCGTTACGCATTCCATCAGTGTTGGTATTCAGCAACGTTGACTCATACATTTCTCTCTAGCAATCAGCTTTCATTGCTGAACTTGATACGGTTCCAGTTTGAGGTCAAGAAGGTCAAAAGAAACCAATCACGAATGCGTTTGGAATTGCAGGGGTAAGGAGGGCAAGGCATGTAAGTTAGATGAGTATTAGAACAATTATTAACTATGATATTGAAAGGGTATCAGCATTAAACGATGTGTACATCTGGATTAGAAATAACGTAGCAAGTTTCTAATATGAATTCAGGGTTTTCAGAGATTAAACATAAAAGAACGCTTATTCACATTTCATTAACGTAATGTTCACAGTTGATTACTTCATAGTTTAGGTCACGGATTATAAGAGTGTTGCGATTGTCGGAGAATTCCATGCCTTTTGTTTCTCTTTTGTTTGTTCTTTGTTTTGTTTTTCTGGGGTATTTTTTCCAGCTGTCAGCAATCTGAGATCAAATCCTGCCGTGTACAACTTTGCACCTTTCCCTTTTAGAAGCGATAAAGTAGTAGGGAATAGAACAAATCGTCAGAGGTCAAAAATATTTGCTTACATCATTTGTTCTAGTTCTTCAAATAACACCGAGGTCAAATTTGACTTTCATCCTTATGATCGATATATGAATTCGTAAGTCCTGCATTGGAATAGATTCTGTTTCGCTCTCCCTCTCTCGCTCTCTCTCTCTTCTCTCTCTGCCACTCGCTTTGTCTCTCTCTCTCTCTCCCTTTTGCTCCCTCTGTTTAATCTCTCTCGAGCACTTTCTGTCCGTCATCTTTTTTCTGGAATGAATCGATTGTAGCCACTTCAAAAGATGGGAGATCCTTCGAAAGATCTGAACCAAGGCTCGTCTACAACTCCCACAAGGATGATGGCCGAAAGCAAGGCTAAAGCTATAGGAATTTACGGGAGTGATTGACGGAATTTCTAATATTCTAATGAGATATTTTACGGTGTCTCTTCCGTATTTTCAGAGATAGAAAATTTAAAACAAACCCCATCAGACTAGTATTTCTTTGCATACGAAATGCTCGCCATCATCTCAAGACAGACACATCATGTATATAGAGGGTTTGAAAAATGTGCTAATATTGATTGAGAAGAGCCTGATAATTTGTGTGGTAACATCAAAGACTTCACGAGGATCGGCGGCGGTTCTCGGGAGACTGAGTTTCTAATATGTTCTACAGACAACGCTAAGTTAGTGGAGAAATGGTGCCTGTCTATGTTTAGGTGCATATGCATACATACATGAATAATAAATATATATATATTTACACACACATATGTGTGTATGTGTGTCTGTGTGTGTGTGTGTGTGTGTGTGTGTGTATGAATGTATATATTCATATATATGTGTGTGCGTATACATATGTGTGTGTGTGATCTTTAATATAATCAGTGGAAGCAGACGCTTTCGGGAAAAACAACAGCATTAGGGGATAGACAGAGAGACAGGTAGAAAGACAGACAGGTAGAAAGACAAACAGAGAAAGAAAGATATACAAAGTAGACAGAGAGACAGACAGATAGATAGATAGATAGATAGATAGATAGATAGATAGATAGATAGATAGATAGATAGATAGATAGATAGATGCTATATAATTAGAATGAAACAAGAAAGAACTCGTGAGGTGTGAATTGGGGTTTCATAATTTAGGGAATAAGACTACATTAAAATAATGATGCCATCAGGGAATCCTATATCTTTAATTCTTTACCTAAAGAAATCAAAAACATGATGAGAGTATCTGTTGAACATTACATGAAAAAATACGCTCTCCCAATTCTCAAGCCAGCCATATTCAGTTTAACTTTCAACAGCTCAGTTTCGTCAACTACCAAAATAGAGACATCAATTATTCTAAAGTGCTAAGCTAAACACTAATGACGTAAAGAAAAGAATCACTTGCGATTGTGTTCCAATGAAAGCAATGTTCACAAGGCTTCGAATCAACTCAATAATTAAATATTTAAATAAGCTAAAAGTATAAATTTTCATTAGTATATGAACGTAGTGACATTTCATCATATATGTAAGTGTTTATTCACTTTATAGAATTCAAAGATATGTACAGTAATAGCTCACTTTACGAGGACCCGCGTTACAAGAGACCGGGTTTGCGAGCATTATTTTATAATAAATGTGAAAAGGCTAAGATCCATATTTTGAACGAAGTGCAAAAGTTTCTACCACCATAACAAATGCATCTGCGTATTAGCGAGAAATTTATAGAGAGCGAAAAAGACCTCTTCTCAGCAAATAACTCTGGACTTGTGTTTTTAAAATGAAGTCTATAAATCCGTCTACGAATGCTTGTGAATCGGCGATCGCGTCTACAAGTGATGGTGTGCACGAGTCTAGTGGGAGTGAAAGTGATTCAGAAAATGATTATAATATTAATAATATTGTTTTATTATAAATGATCTTGTTATTCTTTTTACTTCACATAAAATATTCTTTACCTTCTACTGTTGATTTATTGTCATTTATTTACGAGTATTTTAAATTTTATAGGTAAAAGGTATTTCTGAGAACTAATTACGATTCATGAACATTGCTACTATGGAAAGTTATTGGTCTGCTTTACGGGTTTCGTCGCTTCACGAGCGGTTTCGGGAACGAATTAACTCGTATATCGAGTCATTACTGTATATTTACAGATCAAGGCGAGTTGTGCACTCAGACCTACATAAAATGGGCTTAAACAGGTGCACATAAGTCCAAAATACATATTTAGATAGACATGCACTTTCACTGAAATAAACTGATAACCATTGACACTCGTGAATAATCGCATGTAACGCACTCAAACATCCATATTTATGTGTCTGTTTGTATTTATATATGAAGGCAGATTAGTATATACATATGTTTGTGTACACGATTTCTTTTTAGAGCTTGGCTTGGCTATTCCGTGAATTGTAATACGTTCATGCCATAGCGTTGCATTTCAGGTAAGATGAGGTAAATCTATTGCAACTTAATATATTGATTCTTTGGGAAAGCTGCAGTTAATTGCACAGCCATAGGCATTCATTTAACTTTACGCTCGAAACACATTAATTCATCCATATAAACATACATGCAAAATAACACATGCACTTACCAATCTTCAACCGACCACCCGGCCCTATATATATATATATATATATATATATATATATATATATATATATATATATATATATATATATATATTAGCGAGAGTGAGACAACCAAAGAGAAATTATGTTCTCAAACAAATGTGCTATTCACTGAAGAAAATATGATTTTCCCCTTATATTGATCATACGGCAGGCAACTCTGCGCATGGATTTATGCTATTTTGAACCTATTTGAAGTGTATAGACTTTAGTGAACTTATGAACAAAAGATATAGTTTGTGTTGAAAATACTTAGATTCGATAATGATATGTGAATAAAACGTACGAACGCGCCGAATTGTGTCCTGTCTTTGTCAGGTATGTGAGCATAATATTACATATTGACTAATATTTTTCCCTGTCTCTATAAACATATTTCTTCTCAGCTGTTTAAAAAATATAAACACTATTTTACCGCTTGCTTTGAATTTTTCAATTACACAGTTATTATTTCATAAATAGTTCGTAGATATAGTGTGTCCCCTGTCGTTTACAGTAATGATATACAATCCACTTTTTAACTGAATGACAGACCGTCATGTTTATGACGCAATGGCCAGCTTTGTGCCATTTCTTATAATAAATTATGGTAGCAGTAAACAATACAAAGGAGAGAAAATTCGTTATTCAGTACAAGAGATTACTGGTGTTTTTGTTTTCCTTTTGTTTTTATTATATGTTGTGTTGTTTGCCGGCGAGTGTGAGGTGAAGGCTTTAAACAAGTTCACGTTTTATAGTCTCATGTGATTACTTAAGTACTGGCTATATGCCTAAACAGAAGTAGTTAACATATTGATATACTCTACGAGAAAACGCAAGCCCGTCCAAGCAGTGTGTTGTTGCTGAACTAGAAATAGCAGCCATTGCACCACCAATTCACTTACTGACAACGTCTTAAAAATAGAAGTAACACGGAAGAAACTTTATGTAGATCATTTCTAAAATCATTAGTTCGTCCGCAATAAAACCTCCGACATAAATGTACATTAGCTTAATGCAGCACACCACCACTTCACCACACAGATAGATAGATAGATAGATAGATAGATAGATAGATAGATAGATAGATAGATAGATAGATAGATAAATAGATAGATAGATAGATAGTTAGATAGATAGATAGATGTGTTTGCGGCGTGTGTGTACATTCGTGTATACACACATTCACACACACACAAACACACACACACATACACACACACACACACACCCACAGATATATATATATATATATATATATATATATATATATATATATATATATATACCATAACCGTCCCACGAACAGGATAACAGTTTTGTGATAATTTAGCAGCTTTAATAAAAACATACTACTCTACCTTTGGTATTTGAGTACTATTTATTCCACCTTGATTTGCACTTTAGTGCTCACCTGTGTGTTTGTGTGTGTGTATATATATATATATATATATATATATATATATATTCACGCATGGATGGAGCTGTCGAAAGAAAGAAATGAAAGGAAGGAATATATGTACGTATATGTGTGTATGTATGTTTCCCTCTGTGAGTGTGCACGCGTGTATGTGATTGCTATGTTGGCTTTGAGCCCTGCGTTTCGCTTCAATTCTGATGATAACCAAGTTAAGCATGTGAAACTGCTCATGGAACGAGCATCGTCTGAATTTAAACTTTGTTTAGTCACCTTTCAGCAAATGTGTGATAATATGATTTTTGTTTGTGTGTGCGCGTTTGTATGTATATATGCTGGGTTTTATGTGCTGTTAAGAGAGAGAGAATGACAGAGGCAGAGTGAACGAAAGAGAGAGAGAGAGAGAGAGAGAGAAAGAAAGAAAGAACGAAAGAAAGAAAGACAGAAAGAAAGAAAGAAAGGAAAAAGGAACTGGATTCAAAGGTTAAATTTAGAACGTCACGGACGGAACTCAAATCACGTTTAGCTGAAGCAAAAATCTCGAAGCAATCTCTAAAGAAAGAAAGAAAGAAAGAAGATTATACGTTTGGGTAGATGAAAGTATCTGCGAGTGATTATGCGGATGCGTATAACTGTGGGTATAAAATATAAAACGTATGTACATAATGTGTGTGTGGGTACCTATACACACACGCATACACACACGTACATATGCGCAAGGGTGCACGTACTCACATACATACACACTCACGCAAACACACACACACACACACACACACACACACACACACACACACTGAAACATGTTCAGACTGCTGCTGAAGGGTGATCAAACAAATTTCAATTTCAAATGATGATTGTGATATATATATATATATATATATATATATATATATATATATATATATACATATTTGTTTTGCAAGATTTTTTATGTGAAATCGTGTGTTGAAAGAGATGTTGTTGTACTTGGGGATGGTCATATTGCCAGTTTAGCCAATAAAAACACACGCACTGTATATTTGGTGTTAATTTTTTTTTTTTTTTTTTTTTTTTTTTTTTCAGCTTTATATTACATTAATCTTAATCTTAATCTTATTTCGGCCAGAGTTCTTTCGTCACACTTCTGTGACCTCATCAGTGGTCCTTTGTTTCCTTCTTTCTTATGTGTGTGGGTACCTGGATTCAAAGGTTAAATTTAGAACGTCACGGACGGAACTCAAATCACGTTTAGCTGAAGCAAAAATATCGAAGCAATCTCTAAAGAAAGAAAGAAAGAAAGAAGATTATACGTTTGGGTAGATGAAAGTATCTGCGAGTGATTATGCGGATGCGTATAACTGTGGGTATAAAATATAAAACGTATGTACATAATGGCTGATAGTTAGCAAGGTGAGACACACATAAGAAAGAAGGAAACAAAGGACCACTGATGAGGTCACAGAAGTGTGACGAAAGAACTCTGGCCGAAATAAGATTAAGATTAAGATTAATGTAATATAAAGCTGAAAAAAAAAAAAAAAAAAAAAAAAAATTAACACCAAATATACAGTGCGTGTGTTTTTATTGGCTAAACTGGCAATATGACCATCCCCAAGTACAACAATATATATATATATATATATATATATTAAACATAGCACATATTACATATTTATATATGTAAAAGAATGTGTGTGCACGTGTAAAAACTTCTACATCTATGTATATGCGTAGGAATATACAAATGTGTGTGTGTGTGAGTGCACGCGTGCGTGTGTATACGCTAACAGCTGTGTGTTTAATTATTTGTCGTTCTGTTGACTCATTTATGTCATATTTAACACTCGAACGGTATTTATATTTACATATTTCAATTTAAAATCTGATGAAACAGGTTTTGTATCAAATTAAAATTAATTAATTATGTATTTTATATATTAATGAGATAAATATATGGATGATCATGTTTGTACTTTTGTAATTTTATCCACGGAACAGCTGCAAGATTTAGAATGGAATTATGAAGCCTCTGTTAAATATTTGTAGTTTAACAATTTCACACACACACACACTCACACATACATATGTATGCATGTACGTATATATATCTGTTACTCTTGTACCTTATACTTACTTCCGAACATGAATACCGAACCGCTAATTTACGAGAACCTCGTGGAGTACCAACAACAAAAATAACACACGTACACATACACACACGTAAATGCATATATACACACACGCAACCGCATATGTGTGTGGGGGGGTGCGTGTGTGTGTGGGGGGGGGGGGGCAACGCGTTAAGTGACAGAAACACCAGCATCCTCAGCAACGGCCGCAGCACCAATACCAGTGCTACGGCCGGGGATGACGACCACGCTAGCACCAGCAGCATCAGCAAAGCTACCAAGCCACGCCCAGTATTAGGAGCGACGGCATCCACAACACCATCGGCAACAGCAGCAGCAACACTACCAGTATTACCGGGGATGAGTAATGCAGCGATATCACCAGACCGGCAACAACGATCCAGGCCCGATGCTGACAGAAGATACAATCAGCACTGAACATCGGAGATATATCGAATCAACTGGAACTGCATTTGAACAAACAACACTTAAACAACCATAAATCCTCTTTTAGCATTTCGGAAATACGTTACGTCCTGGCCAGTCATGTGTGACACCTGAAAGACGAGGGTACCACATACGAAATTAAGTGGAAGATCAAAGAACAGCCGGAGTCCTATATACACGGGAGTAGACGATGCAAGCTTTGCATAGCAGAGCGAGCAAGTACCCCTTAAAGACACACTGAACCCGATTCTCTCATACTCTCAAAACATGAGATCTATAATCCCAGCCCCCATTTCGAACTTGGCCAATTTCTTACACGGTGGGATTGGATCCGGATCTATGGTTGGAAAGCAATCCTCTTACCACACAGCCACGCTTATGCCATCCATACAGGTATATATACACAAATTAACACGCAATACATGTACGTGCACGATTCCATCCACACACACAGCTTGAGACTTATACGATTAATGTTCTTTGAACCTTTGTAATACATCGACTGGATGATGGAAGCAGTGGAGAACTTCCTGCCAACTAAATTTCTGGGTAGAAAATCTGGGTAGAAAATTAATTGTGAGCCCGGACACCGGAACAGTGATATGATGAAACACACGTGGGACAAGATATGCTGTCTGGTATCTACATGAGACCACTGACCTGCACGAGGAAGAGAGCTCGTGGTAGCAGTAGGAATGACAGTGAGATTAAATAATGCATTTGTGTGCCAGAAGCTGGACTTTGTGTTATCTTTTATGATTAATAAAAATCGACTACCCCTTCTTTAAATGCAAATTTGGGTGCCTGCATGTGCAACTGCAGCAGCAACAGCAGAAACAAAGCTCCCCAATGTGAAGACAATATCTTCTTGTGGGCCTTGCAGTGCGTTGCTTATTGCAGTGCGAGGAGGCTATGGCGACAGCCTGGCAGAATCCTTAGCCCGCTCCAAAAACGCTTTGCGTCATTTCTTCCAGTTTTACATTTTGAGTTCACACTCCGATATGGTCGACTTTGTCTTTCGTCTTTTCGGAGCTATAAAATAAACAGTCGATGAGCAGTTAGGCATTACGGTCGATGAGGGACAGAATGAATTCTTTCAACACAGGTGGCATTTGTACGATCTAATAGAGAGATACTGGTATAAGATGACAAAGAGCTATCGAGTGTGGCAACACTTCTTTCGCCAAACATTTACAAAGTAAATGCTCAGTGGTGGGTGTCAGATGACGGATGATCCCGTGTGGATTTGCCTTCACGGAAACCATACTAGATGTTGTTGGGAGAGACTGTGATTTAATGTGTTAAAGGAAGCCGTTTTTAATGGCTGTATCCCTTGCCTGAGGTGACTATAGAAGTGACTGTAGCAAAGCGATAGCTGGCAGAATCAAAATATGACTTTTGCATAACCATACAGTACTCTGTTTTCAATGATCAGAACAGATGTATTTGTAAAGGAAAAGACGGAAATAATTTGTGAGCACGAGGGCTAGTTCTGTGGTCCATATTTTACAAGGAATGATATGAAGGCACATAGGTAGTTAAATAGATTTATAGACATACACACGATATAGTTTTAATGTAAACAGATATAACAACGAAGTATCAAAACATTCGAATATCATGTAACGCAAAATTCGAAAATTCTTGTGACACTTAAGATTCATACTGACTTTCACAATAATTGTAAATATAACCAAGCATCTTTAAGAAAAGTTATTGCTTCTCTACTTTTCGCTTGCCTAAAGTAGTAAATTATCGCCCTTTAAGTGTAAATCTCATTCTCTATGATAAGCTGCATGAGTGAAGATTTGATATGGATTAAAGTATACATTTTTATTTACAGGCCAACAATTTCCTGAGAAAGTTGAACTGTGAAGTTTCGGTTTAAAAATAATTAAAAGCAAAACATACATTCTCTAATTATTATAGTTCTGGTTATGGGATACTAATTGAATTTTAAATAAAGAACCTGTTCGTTCCATGTCAATACAAATCAAGGATTTACTGAATTATTATTTTCATTGGCACACACATACACACACACACAGACACACACAAACGAGCACGCACACACACATACACGCATAAATACATTAATACATACATACGCATATATGTATATATGTATATACATATATGTATCAATACGCATATATATATATATATATATATATATATATATATATATATATATATATATGTGTGTATGTGTGTGTCTGTGTGTGTACGTGTGTGTATGGAACATATTTTCCATACCTACAGCTGCAAAAGTCTCAATGTCTGAAACCAGTACTGAAATGTCTTGTATTAAATTATTTTAGCATTTCCTACCTTGACTTTTTTCGATATATATATATATATATATATATATATATATATATATATATATACAATGGTTATATACCCAAAAAAATTTATATCATTTTTCTGACATATTTTAAATATATACTTTAACCATGTAACACAAGCCTTCTGTAGTTTTTTCACTCTTGTTTATCTTTTATACATCCAACCACGTGCTTTTACATACCAATTTTCTCACCTATATAGATAGATAGATAGATAGATAGATAGATAGATAGATAGATAGATAGATAGATAGATAGATAGATAGATAGATAGATGGACCATCGTCTCCCTTTCTTTTCCTCACGTGACCATCTTTCTTTTCCTGCACGACGTTCTAAGGACTGGACGTCTTCTATCTTTTCTCTTTTCCAAAACAACATTTCTCTCACCGTTCACTGTTTTCATCTCGTTGTGGTCTAACGACCATCTATGTTTATTTTCATTTGGTTTCCTTGATTGCCTCCACTATTCTGTTTTTGTTCCCAACTTTGACCCTCTATAAATTCAAAATTTCATTTTGAAATTTGTGGGAACAACTGCTTTCGGACACTCATGCGTATTTAACTCGTTTGTCTTCCGAATTGATGTTGTTACACAGTTGGTGACGTCCTTTACTCATATATGCCTATGTATGTATATATATATATATATATATATATATATATATATATATAGAGAGAGAGAGAGAGAGAGAGAGAGAGAGATGAATAGATTGATAGATATAAATATATACATGCATTTATATATATTATATATATATATATATATATACCACGGGCTTCTTTCAGTTTCTGTGTATCAAATTCACTCACAAGTCTTTAGGCGGCCCGAGTCTATAGTAGAGGACTCTCTCCTAAGGTGCCACGCAGTGGGACTGAACCTGGTACCATGTGGTTGGTAAAAAGCTATTTACCACACAGCCACAAAACGAGGTTCCAAATGTAATAATTCAGCAGGAGTTATAACAGAACTGTGTGAAAGAAAGAAAATCAAAGACGTAATGTAGAAGACGTTGAATAAAAGAAAAAGAACATCACAATACTATAACTAATAGTAAACGATTGATATAGTGTAAAAATATTTCAATATTTTCCAGGTATCTAAAAAAACAACTTTGTAATAACAAATTTGAAATGAAAACAATTGAATGGAGACAGACAAACCTGTGCTGCAACAAATATAAATTTGCTTTATGATTGACGGCAGTAAATAAAAAATAGCTTTATGTTTGAAGCGTGTACTTGAATCTGAAATAATAATAATGACGAAATATTGAAAAATATTTCTGGGTTAAAATATATTAAAATTTGAATTTTTATAAATGTTAAAGAATTCTGTAAACGTTGAAATATTTAATAAATGCTTTCTTTTAGTAAAAGTTACATAATTCGCGCTAACAAGCAGCTTTATCCATCATAGTATAGATGTGTGTGAGTATGTATGTAAGTATGTTGTATACACACACACGCATAGATATATGCACACATACCTACATGCATCATAATATCGTCAGTCAGCGCTGAGAAATCGTGGTAGTGAGCCGTGTATTTGCATAAGCGCGAGCGTGTACTTTTTTATCTGAACTGCCGTAAAATTTACTGAAATCTGTTTTTTTAAGGTAAACACTTATATCATTTTACGTAAGCCCTTGCATAAAACCACAATCTCAAAATACACATGCATATGGGTATGTAACATAGAATATATGTTTATATTATATAAACTCTTAAACAATCTACATAGGGCTATGAATACATTAACAATAATTCATGGATCTTGGCATGTTTATCTGTAATTTGCATACACATATGTATGATATAATTTGGCGTCGGGTACCATTAGTCGTACTCATACATTTTTTATACCTGCATATAAACAATACACGCCGAAGCAAACACAAACAATATGCATACATCTGTAATTGTGCGGGTATTTATTTATTTCGTGTTTCAGACGCCTGAAATGTATTCTATTTTCGATTGATGTGAAACCCAATATGGAAAGAGTATCGTCTGCATTTAAAAATTGTTTATTGGCCCGTTAAACTGACTGTGCATGCGTCAGAGTTCATTCGTGTGTGTGTCTCACTGAGTTTGTGCGTATGTGTGCGTGCATACATGCGTGTAAGCGTTTTTGATTGTAATTATATGTAAATGTATGTGTAATTTTGTGCATACATATGTATATGCGTTTAGAGGTGGATTTATATATGTTATATTTAGATATAATCAGATTTTCTGTTAGCATAAAGGCCCCGTTGCATACACGCTCGTGTTTGTTTTTCAAGATAAACATTTGTATGCATACATATATATGTAATTGTAAATTTAGTGACTGCGTTTGCACTTACACAGGGAAAGATATACGTATATCCATAAATGAGAATATATGCATGCACTCATGATGTCGTTATATGCATATATACACATATAATCACACATAGATATTAATCCATATACACGCCAACACATATTTATATTTGAACATATACATACATATGTATACATATGTGTGTGTGTGTGAGAGAGGGTGTATGTGTGTGTGTATGTGTGTGTATGTGTATGTGTGTGTGTTCGTATGTGTGTGTGTAAGTGTATAAGCCGAAATAAAGGAGCATTAGATATATGGTGTATATTTCTTATTTATTGAGAATCAGTTTGTAGAGCCTCCCATTGGTGCTCTACATTTCAAGCACGTAATATGGACGTAATATACGTAAATATTTAGCCTCACTGTGCAAATAGTTCCCTGCACACTCTCTCCCTCTCTAACTCTCTCGCAATTTTTCTCAGACTCTCTGCCTTCCTCCATCCCTCACTCACTCACTCACTCTCTCTCTCTTTCTATCTTTCTCTAACTTTCTGTCTATCTATCTATCTATCGATGTAGAAAGAATTTGGAAAGAATTCCACCAGTGTAGGTTGTGATTATGTAGAAAGCATTATTGTTTACTTCATCAGAAGCTGAGGTTGGGGAGAAGAAGTAAAAAGTAAACCTAAGAAGTACTTGAATTATAAAAACATTATATTCTCATATGAGTATGTATTCTAAATGCATATGTGTGCGCATATATGTGTGTGTGTGTGTGTGTGTGTGTTTGCATGTGTGTGTGTGTGTGTATGAAGACTCTGTAAAATAATTAGAATAACTTCTAATGATTAGTCTTCTGGCCTCTCTTGGTCAGTTTATGTCACGTGATTGTTTTATCTTAAAGAACATCATTTCCTTCGTGGTGTACACACGTCAGAAATGATACAGCGTGTTGACATCTTTAAGCTGGCATTTCTACAGAATAATTTTATTTTGTTTTAATTATATTTTATATATGCTCAGTGATGCGAACATTGGATTCACACTAAATATAGCTCTGCTATCACCGTCTGTAAAGCTTCCGACTGAGAAGGGTGTGAAGCAAAGAGACACCATCTCTCCAAAGCTGTTTACCACATATCTACAAATAGTCATCCAGGTATCGGTTGGAGTGGTGGGGGCGTGAACAGTAATGGCAAGCAACTAAAACACCTCCGATTCGTAGAGGACATTGTAGTTATC
>NC_142934.1:100680162-100697662 GCF_046866305.1 Octopus bimaculoides | reverse complement strand
TGTGTGTGTGTGTGTGTGTGTGTGTGTGTGTGTACGTATCTTGGAGTCGGGTCCTTTGAGTGACGTTCACATTCACTATTACAGCTATGTGAGAACAATAAACACACTACACACAAGCTCTCAGATACACACGTATACACACACACACACACACACACACACACACACACACATCCACGTCCACAGGCACTCACACACAAATACTCGCAATGCGTGTGTTCTTTTCTGTGTCTTCGATGTCTCTTTGCGCTTCAATTCAAATGCAAAGCACATAGGTATGTGAGACTGATCATCGAAGAAACATCGTCTGAATTCATAATTTGTTTATTCACTCTGCAGCAGATCTAGTGGGTGGAAGAGTATTTATATTTGAGTGAAAGAATATATATGTATGAATGAATAAGTGTATATGTGTGAACGTGTTTGTGTGTTTGGATACGTGTGCCTGTGCCTGTGTCTGTTTGGAAACATAGTTACTATGTTTCTTCTGTCATTTTTTTTTTTTTTTTTCTTTTGTAAACTGATACAACTTGGAGCATTACTCGTTTATATTAGTATTTCAGTATGTTTGTTTTCTAGTCTATATATATATATATATATATATGTGTATATATATATATATATATATATATATATATATATATATATATATATATATATATATATATATATATATATATATTTATACATAAAACTTTATAGATGTATATGCATACGTGTTTGTATGAATATATGTGTACGTATGAAGTTACATACGTATACATGCACACACACACGCATATATATGCAAAGATAGATAGATAGATAGATAGATAGATAGATAGATAGATAGATAGATAGATAGGTATACAGAAATGTACATAAATATAAACATGGTGCGAGTGGGATTTCAGGACACTTAATTATCAGTATATTATTCTCTTCAGACCAATTAATTTTTTTTTCTTTCTTTCAGGTCTCCCATGGCAGATGAAATGCTAACACACGAATGGAAGGCCATCAGTCACTGTCGCCATATGCGCAGAACACAGCCATTTTGAAATCACCGACTTTTTATCTGTACGTACATTTAAGATGATTTAGGAAGTCTCTGGTGGGAAAGGTTGCACTGTATCAAAGAGTAATAAATGAAACACGCTAAAGGTTCACAAGCTTTAAGGACATCACAGCTTCTCCAAAGGTTTGGAAACGTCATCGATGAGAATCACTGAAAGAGAAAAAAAAATGTGTGACATTGTCAAAAATCTTCATATGTTGGATGAGACACTCAGAGCTATAGTGTATGAGAACTCTTCATACAAATCATAAGTTTTGAGGAAGGATCAAATCGTTTCTTTTCAATAACACCAGAAAACTGTTTGATTTGTGCTATGATCTTACTTAACGGGATTCAAAACACTAACGAGCATAGCATATTTGGTTCTTTTCTGAAGAGAAATAATTCGTCCAAGTCCAAAAGTTTTACAAAGAGAAGTAAAAGACATTTTGTTTTGCATTTTTTGTATATTGTTCTCGTGTACATAGCATGATACACGCTCTGTCTCTCTCACCTGAGATATTCTTAATAATAGTGACGGAGGTTTTGTGAAACCACTTCAGGTCTTTCCATCGGGTCTTAGGATTAATACTGCTAGGAATGTTGAGATTCTGGAAACAATTGTTAAACCCTGAAAGGATGAAATACGCAGTAGCGGGTAATGCAGGTTTCAATAAATCTCATCTCCTTCCTTCTCACATAGACCACATAACCGAAAAAGTGACTTCAAATTTTCATTACGATAATGCAACACTAAAGTAATGATCACCATATTTGCCACATTTCAATTCCTCAACACTACTGCTTTAGGGGCATTTTCAATAAGGTGACGAATTGGCTTCCTCAAAATACTATTGCTTCATTGAATGCCTCCATTTTCCATGGTCTTATGAATATGAGTCAAACACAGGCGGATTAACATTCTTGTTCTAGACTGCAGCAATCGCCAAAAGCCAGACATTTTAATTAACATGCATTAATATTTTTTTCTTGTACATTAGGTTTGTTTTACTTCGTTTTTGTATGTGGTTTGCAAGATCCTTTATGTGAATTCGCGTGTCGAAGCAAATTGTGTCGTGTCTGAGGAAAGTCATATTGTCCTAATACCTTATTTTCTAACACACTCACCGGTTTAATTTCCACTCATCTATTATTTATATATTTTTTCCTTCCATAATTTTCGCTGCTTTTACAACTTGGTCAGTTGATGTTGAATCTGAACATCTATTGACAAGCTTCCGTAAGACTCAACATCCATTGACAACGTTGCAAGAGCAACGAAGTTTATGAAAGAAAAAAATATATATAAAAATAATAAATGAGTGGAAATCGAACCGGTGAGCGTGTCAGATAATAAGGCGTTAAGAAAATATGACTCTCCTTCATCAGAAACAACAGAACTAGATTTTTGTTATATTTAAAAAGATGTACTCAAACATGCCTAGGTACCCGTACGCAAATACACACACACACACACACACGCACGCACGCACACACTCACACACACACACACACATATACACACACATATATATATATATATATATATATATATATATATATATATATAATAATATTATTAGGGACAAAATCCAAAATTACAGGTAAAAAACTCAATTAAAATCAATTTATAAAAAATTAAAATTAAATTGAGACTTATAGATAAAGTATATATAAAATATATATAGTTTTAGGGAAAATAACCAATTTTCAAGAACTCATCGATGAAAATCCACTATCACATATAGAAAAATTAATAATTACAAGCACAATAAATGAGTATAATATAAAGTAAAGTAAATATCATAAGATAAATATAATAAAAAGATTACACGTGTTTCATAACCAATTTTCAAATAGAAAAGAAATTTAAATCGATTAAAATCAATTGAAATTATCGAAAATAAGTTCTATTCAAAAATATAGCTACTCGTCAGATCGTAAGTAGAACAATAATTAGATATATATCTCAACCAACAATAAGTACCAAATGAATTAATATGAAATACTTATTATATAAAGATAGAAAAATTATTAAAAAAATATCATAATATCAAAATAATAACCATTCAATAATCATCCCTTCATCCATAATAATAACATGCATATCATATACAAAAAACATCTTACCTAAATTATCATTGTTTTAAATTATCATTGTTTTAAATACAAGTTGAACGAAATTTAAGTTTAAAATAATAATGAAGATAAAATTAGTACATATTTAACCGGTGTAATAGTTAAAGCTATACTATTTAAAGCTAAAGATGTTTATTTAATTATGATTAAAGATCAATTGAATAATAGAAAAATACAAGATTATTTATTTCTACAAACGTAATAATAAAAAAATATGAATGAAAAAATTATGAATGGAAAAAATTATGAATGAAAAATTAGGAAAGAAAAAATTATTAAGAATAAAAGGTTAAACTTTATATATATATACAAAGTTTTGATTTAAAAAAAAACTTTAACGATATTATAAACTATAAAGAGTAATAATTAATCAAATAATATTAATCAAAAATAATCGAAAATATATCAACACTATTCCAATCGAAGTTCTAATATTATGTTGAAATGAAACTATAACTTCTAAATAATATAGTGTTAAATAAGTTATCTATTAAAATAATCTATAAAGATAAGTACTGTTTTCACTTTGCTAAAGATTTTCTACTATTTGAAAATAATATGTATTCTTGTTTTTATACTATTCATTTGGTTCTTTATAGATTATTTTAATAGATAACTTATTTAACACTATATTATTTAGAAGTTATAGTTTCATTTCAACATAATATTAGAACTTCGATTGGAATAGTGTTGATATATTTTCGATTATTTTTGATTAATATTATTTGATTAATTATTACTCTTTATAGTTTATAATATCGTTAAAGTTTTTTTAAAATCAAAACTTTGTATATATATATAAAGTTTAACCTTTTATTCTTAATATTTTTTTCTTTCCTAATTTTTCATTCATAATTTTTTCCATTCATAATTTTTTCATTCATATTTTTTTATTATTACGTTTGTAGAAATAAATAATCTTGTATTTTTCTACTATTCAATTGATCTTTAATCATAATTAAATAAACGTCTTTAGCTTTAAATAGTATAGCTTTAACTATTACACCGGTTAAATATGTACTAATTGTATCTTCATTATTATTTTAAACTTAAACTTCGTTCAACTTGTATTTAAAACAATAATAATTTAAAACAATGATAATTTAGGTAAGATGTTTTTTGTATATAATATACATGTTATTATTATGGATGAAGGGATGATTATTGAATGGTTATTATTTTGATATTATGATATTTTTTTAATAATTTTTCTATCTTTATATAATAAGTATTTCATATTAATTCATTTGGTACTTATTGTTGGTTGAGATATATATCTAATTATTGTTCTACTTACAATCTGACGAGTAGCTATATTTTTGAATAGAACTTATTTTCGATAATTTCAATTGATTTTAATCGATTTAAATTTCTTTTCTATTTGAAAATTGGTTATGAAACACGTGTAATCTTTTTATTATATTTATCTTATGATATTTACTTTACTTTATATTATACTCATTTATTGTGCTTTTAATTATTAATTTTTCTATATGTGATAGTGGATTTTCATCGATGAGTTCTTGAAAATTGGTTATTTTCCCTAAAACTATATATATATATATATATATATATATATATATATATATATATATATATATATATATATATACGTGTGTGTATGTATATATATATATATATATATATATATATATATATATATATATATATATATATATATACTGGTTCTGGAGGCGCAATGACCCAGTGGTTGCGACAGCGGACTCACGGTCGTGAGATCGCAGTTTCGATTACCAGACCGGGCGTTGTGTGTGTTTATTGAGCGAAAACACCTAGAGTTCCACGTAGCTCCGCCAGGGAGTGATGGTGAGCCCTACTGTACACTTTCGCCACATCTTTCTCTCAATCTTTCTTCCTCTTTCTGTTGTACCTGCATTTCAAAGTGCCGGCCTTGTCACACTCTGTGTCAAGCTGAATCTCCCCCGAGAACTACATTAAAGCTACTCGTGTCTGTGGAGTGCTCAGCCACTTGCACGTTATTTTCAAGAACAGGCTGTGTTGTTCATTAGATCAGCTGCAACCCTCGTCGTCGTAACCGACGGTATGCCACGATATATATATATATATATATATATATATATATATATATATATATATATATATATATATACACTGGTGGTGCCCCAGCATGGCCACAACCTCAATGCTGAAACATATGAGAGAATAAATAAAAGAATACCTACGTACATGCACATGTATGAATTTGTAAATATGTATGTACTCACACATGTATACCTTTGACTCAACATTCATTACAACATTACATGCCTGTTAATCAGGTTTCCTTTAGCCACAATAATGGCATGGAAATCAAATGAACATTAACGTATTCCATTATATTACTGACTCCAATAACAAGAATTTGTGTGAACAAAAAAAACTGGTTTTTTTTTTCTTTTTGGGGCTTTTTTTTCTTTTTTGCATTAGAAGTTGAATTTCAGCAACACGAACAGCAAATAATCTTATAATTCTCCCTTGGAGAATGCAAACTATAACCTGACGATGTGTTGGTTTATTTGCCAACAAGTTCTTCTGAGAACAGTTTTGTGCTTAAGGAGCAGCATAAATCAAAATATAAACTGTTTACTTTGCTCCATCAGTGGAACTTTGCAGCAGTTCAACCTAAATTTAAAGACTGACAGCTGTATGGAGTTTAAGCGCACATTGGTAGATAGCAAATAGATACTGGTAGAGATAATACTACTTGGTAGAGTTATTGATAGTAGCGTTATCCTTACTGCGTCTATGACTATCTGGAATAGAGTCACGTACTGCCTACCCGATAACCAGGCCTGGTAATTTCTCTTTCAACTGCGGACTTTAAAATATTCTTGGCCAAATGACGGTTAATGAACGTCTTTTACATCACATGGATAAAATACATTATTGCACGAACGGAGGCTAAAATATATTTAGAGATCTTACTTTATCCAAATTCTGTGATTGATAGCTCTATTTGGCATTTACAGATTAATTTCATTTGAAAAAGTCCTGTGTGATAGTGAACCTGAAGCCGATCCTTATTTGCTCATGAGTTTTTAACTTTGCATCATGTTCGCATAGAAACTGCTACTGTCAGCTTAAGAGTTTCATGAGCTTAACTCCTTCCTGAATAATTTCCTGACTATTAACTCAAAACATTTTCCCCAAAATAGAGAAAATTATTATTGTCCTTGAAAACTATTCGAGAACAATAAACACTAATAAAACAAATTAGAATTTTTCCTCGAGATTTTTCTTATACAATAAGAAGTATCCAGTAATCAAATTTCTATTTTTACGTTTCAATAATTATACCATTGAAACAATAAATTGTGGGCTTTACATAAATACAATAGTTTACAATTACAATAATTGATAATTGCATAATTTTTAATTACAATGATTGAACGTGTATTATTATAATTGATGGGGATTAATAATCGTGCAGACAGCTGTCATGTGAAGAAAATTATTCAAAATCAATCCAAAGGAGCAATTATAGAAGTTATTTGTCCCGAGAATGCAGTTCTCCGAAGACAGTCCTCAAAACCTTCTCTTTCCGAATGCTACCAATACAACGAAAAGCAACATGGGTAGCAAGAAAAAAGTGAATATAGCTCATTAAATGTTCTCATTGGTTTATTCCACCGCTTCTCCGTCTTGTTCCTGATTTCTTTGTAAAAATCACTTCTGTCTCATTTAAACTTTGCAAACTCTTTTGCAACTGATTCCAAGCTAGGTGAAGAGTTCTTGTGTGGTGCATTTGTTTTTAATACTCAGGCAACCTGTATATTTTAGTTCTGTACTTAGAGAAACGTTTGATGTTATGGTTGAATTTTGGTTTTTCTCCCTGAAAGAAAGAGAAACCTACAAGACAGGTAATAAAAGAAACTATTTTCCAGGAATCAGTACAACAACAATTATCATCCAACTTCGGTATTTGTGTTCTGAACTTTAATAATCATTTCTATTATAGGAACAAAGCCTGAAATTTGGGGGAAGAGGATAGTCGATTACATCGACCCCAGTACTCAAATGGTATTTAATTTATCGACCCCGAAAAGATAAAAGGTAAACTCTACCTCGGACTAATTTGAACTCGGGCGAAATACCGGTAAGCACTTCAGCCAGCGTGCTAACGATTCTGCCACCTCACCGACCTACTCTGACCTTTAAAAATAATGATTTTTTTTTTTTCGCTGAAAACCACCAGGAAAACCTTATTTCTTTTTTTTTCTTTTTTTTTTGCGATGTGTCATTTCGATATCATATTTTCTACGTATTTTGTAGGTGGAATATACCAGAAATAAAGTCCAATGTCAACATATGTTTTGGGTTTGTTATTTGTTCAGTGCTGAATCTTGTGTTCTACTATATGTTTCTGCCCATATTTCTGATTTTTCTCCCTTTTTAACCTGATTGAAGCCTATTGTTATAATGATAGTCTCCAGTGGTAGCACTGATATCAAGGATGCTTATATAGGCCAGTGTACACGAAATATATGCTTTTGCTGAAGGTAGAAGATAAACTTGGAGAAAGTTGCGCAAATACAGATGCCTCCTTCCCCATAGTGTCGGGCCTGCTGTTCACGCGATTTTGTGCACCGTATTCAGCCTTGTAAGGGCAAGAGGAAGATTCTAGAAAGAATAAAATAAAATCTAATATCTAAACCCAAACGCTCGGAGCCATTTACAACTTCAGTGAGTTTTTCTTTCGAAACATGGACATAAGCGTTATGGTTTCTTTCAATCAATAAGGGTACATTTTTGTCTATAAATTATAGTCACTTGTGTATGTTTTCACACTAGTAAGACATTCATTATAACGTAATAAGAAAATAACAAATGTGGAAAATATGTAATTCTTTTTTGTTTTTTTCTTTTTGTTTTTTTTTATGTTTTTTTTTTTCTGACAGTACGAATGTTTTCGATGTTGGGTACTAATCCTGATTTGACTCGTTTTTCGGATGAAACCGCTTATATTAATTTAATAAATCATTATTAAAAGCACAATACGAAGGGAGGGTTTTTTTTACAAATACTTTCAATGGAAATAAAAATATTGAAACATCTTCCACTCATATCCAATGGTAAATCTGCTTTAAAAATATCGATAAATATATTCAGAAAAGTACCGTTAAACTATGATTATTACAACTTCCAAATTTTAGAATGCATTTCGAAAATATATATGCTTCAGCTTATTTTTTATTATTTTTTTTTCGATCTAAACTTTTAGCTTACGTATGTTAATTTAATAATTTTCTCCTTTGATTCTATTTGATTGAGGTCACTTATCAATAAAATGTGAAATCGATTATATTACCAATTTTATTTAGTTCAGAATTAGATTAACAGCGCGAACTGTGTTCTTTCTTGCACTTATTTCTAAATATTTTTTTAACTGGCAACTTTAACAAGGCACTGAGAATGTGATACTAACAACAGGATACTGCAATATTTTATTTACAAATATAAACTTACACTCTCAGCACTTGGCACTGTATGAATACTACAATAGGCTTTGGTCATAAAGCATACGCCACAAAGCTGTTCGAACGCGCTAAAATAACGGTTTTATGTATTACTGGACATTTGTCACATTAAAATTCTACTGCATTACCTAGGAAATCGAATATTTATCTGATTAAGAACAATCAATGAAAACATTACATTCACTCAAAGATCACAAAGATAACGTGTTTCCTTGCCATTCACAAATGTAGATTAATATATGTGATTGAGCCAAAGTAAAATATGATTAGTCTGTAAATATATTGTAATTTCCATCATTTTTTTTTATAGGAAAAGAAAATGGTCCCTTATTTTATTGAAAATCACTCTTTCAGTCAATTTCTTCGATAATATAAGCAATAATCATCTTTCTAAAAGTATACAGTACGGCACAATATGTTCCTAATCCTTTAAATCAAATCTCTTCTCCGGGAAATTTCGGAATATATTTCATTCGAGTTGCTGGTTGTGAGATTAAGGCTATTTTGAATTCTAGTAACTCCTTGATATTTTACATATAATTTCTGATTTTTATGTAAATATTGTTGCATGTAAAAATAGGATCATACGATGGGTGTTAAAGTTTGCTAACCTTAAGAAATGCGTGTTCTAAATTTAATTTGAAAGAGATTCTTCACTGCATTATTCAATCTTTAAGGAGTTTATCAATCTATTCGGAGAATTTCATATAAATATTACAGTTGATAGGAATCTAAGTATATGGAATGCCTTGGTTATAAATTTAGACTTAAATACTGCTAAACACTTTTAGTAAATCTAAGGACAGTTGCCGTAAATAAATATACATTCCAACTATTCCATAAAATCCTAATTAATTTAGATAGTAACATCGCTAAGTGAATGTCTAGTTTATCCTGTAATGGGGAATTGCTTAATCGTATTGCCGGTTATTACAATGTTACATCAAAATAGAGGTTTTAAAGATAGAATGGATAAAATAGAAATTAATGCTAGTATTCGTAAATACATCAGTAGAAAACGAATGATTATATAGTCCAATGGTCCGTATAGGTTATAAAAGTCAGGCTTACAATATGTAGTTAGTTGGAAGAGGGGAGATAGTCATCTGAGTATTACATGAAGGAATTTATCACCTTAAAAGAAAATATCAGTCAAGTACTATCTTCAACTTATTCGACTAAACTGACTCACAGATTTATGGTCTTGTTACCCTGTAAAATATCAGTGATAAATATTTAGTAAGCAAGATGAGACAATTAGAAAAGATATCACAACTGAGCTAAGTATGGGGAGGGCTAACAAAACTCGAAGTTTGACTTTTCAACGCAGACATTGGTGAACAAAACAAATGCAAACTGTTCGCTGAGATGGAGTGACACAGATATCCCTTGGTAATTAAGCCACGATAAAATCGTTGACCAGCCGGGGTGAGCGCGTGCTATGCGATTCAAAGCAAATATGTCTGGCTTCTCTGCTCAATGCTTTTCTATCAGTAGTTCCCTGTGAGACTGCAATACTGCCCCACAATCAATGAACTCTGGTGTTCCTTAGGATTCAGTTCTGTACCACACAATTCTTTCTATACACAAATCATGTACCTGCAGTCACACTCAAAACACTCAATTTTTGTGAAAATGAGTCGACTTTCTATTTCTCCCTAAACTTCCTCTACCATGCATCAACCGCACGTAATTTAGATGACACATGCCCAATCAAGATTAACTCCAAAAACGAACTTCAGAGCATGCTCTAGCTTTTCCGTACCAGCCTTATTTCTTTTACCAGCAAAAAAACCTTCGAGCACTACACGTGTTAAGAAAACACCACTATACCACACCTTCCCTATAAATGAGCAGCACCCAGCAAGCTCCCAAACACTGTGTCACATTATCAAGGACGAATTGTTGCGAATGCATATCCTTAGAGTATTTAGGGTCGCAATCCAAAGTCTTACCCTTCTCGTTAGCCCAAAAGATATTTCAGTGGTCAACATCAGAAGATATTTCAGTGGTCACGTCTACGACCTGCAATGGAATACTACTCCTAAACTACGGATGATGTGACTGATTCGCATGCTAACACCTTGGACCGTATCCAGAGAAGCACTACTTAAGTGAGTGGTACTCCAGCACTAAAGGACAAAGTCAAGTCTTTTACTCATAGGCAAACTGTCTTCTCTAATCCCTCTGTTTCCTATCGCTACTATAATAGTCTCTATTCCTTGCGCCTAAATGGGTTCTTACCACCACCAATCAGTCACTTGTGACCTACTCATTTCCCCAAATCAAGTCATCCTTAATCCATGTCACCATTAGTCCATCCAAATCTCCTTTTGGCAACATTAACACTCGTACCCAATCCTTCAGTTCCGTTGATGTCTTTACTGCTGGTGTTCACCAGCAGCATCTGCCAAGACACATTAACTGCATTAATCTCAACGGTTTCAGAATGCATAGTGGAGTTTTGTCTTATACTCTTTCCTCTAGATTCAGTAAGTAAATCCAAGTCCCACCATAGTAAACTTTGCCATTCCTCTTGGAGGTTGTTAAAATAAAGAAGCAGTCAAGCACTGGAGCCTATCTAATCGTCTAACATCATTCCATCAAAACAAATGGCTTTGATCATAAATAAGAAGTGTTAATAGGATGGTGGATTGCAGTACTTCTTTCGGCTCTTTGCGCTCTGTGTTTAAATTCCACTGCGGACAGCTTCACGTTTCATTACTTTGGGGTCGATAAAGAAATATAGCACTCAAGTACTGTACACATTGAAATCCACTAACTCTTCTCGTTTAAAATATTGGTCTTTTGCCTAAATCAGAAACTAGTAGTTTTAGTAGTAGTAGTAGTAGTAGTAGTAGTAGTAGTAGTAGTAGTAGTAGTAGTAGTAGTGGTGGTCGTGGTGGTGGTGGTGGTGGTGGTGGCGGCGGTGGTTGTGGTGGTTGTGGTGGCGGTGGTGCTAGTGGCGGCAGCGGTGGTGGTGGTGGTGGAGGCCATGGTGGCGATGGTGGCGATGGTGGTGGTGGTGGTGGTGGTGGCGGCTTCGACGGCGGCGGCGGTGGTGGTGGTGGCGGCTTCGACGGCGGCGGCGGCGGTGGTGGTGGTGGCGGCTTCGACGGCGGCGGCGGCGGTGGTGGTGGTGGTGGTGGTGGTAGTGGTGGTGGTGGTGGCGCTGGTGGTGGTGATGCTGGTGCTAGTGCTGGTGCTGGTGGTGCTGGTGGTGCTGGTGGTAGCAGCATGATTACTTATGTTGTCGCAGCCTGTCAAAATACCTTGTTATAGCGCAATGTTGTTGAAATTGAAAGCCAAACCTGCACTCCGCTCTAGACTTACAACTCAGTGGCTGCTGTGAAGTATTTTCGTTGCTGTATCTTGCAAATAAACATCTGTAGAAATAATATTTATACATTATACCCTTACCCGGATCAAGTTATAACTGTCGGGGCTTCTAATTCTAATGATGCATACATGATTGGCAATACATTTCACATGTGGCTACAATTTTTCTGAAGTCATATTAGTAGAAAAGAGGTTCAAAGAGATGGGATAAGAGAGAAATAGGGAGAGAGAGAAAAAAAAAAAGAGAGAGAGAGAGAGAGATAGAGAGAGAGGGGGGAGTGGAGTTAGGTGAGAATAAGATGGTACTTGCACGTCTCTAACTGTGATGCTAATGCTTAGATTTTGTTTGTTTTTGTTCCTGTTTCTACTTATTTTAAACTTTTTCCAGAGTCGGATACCTTTTTTCTTGTTTGTTTTCCTTTCCATATATATTTATAGATCGGATATATAAAGACAGAGCTTGTTAGTCTTTTAATAGAAGTAGACACAGACCATAGATTTCTACAGGTGAAAGAAGATTAGAAGAGGTGGCATTTTCTTAATGAGTTTATTGGCAGTAAATACCGACTATAAATGTTCAACAGATAGGCCCTTACTGCACATGCGAACGGGATAGATTGTGTGTGTATATATGGACTAGAGAAAGAGTCGTGCAGTGAATAATGTATAAATAGATGTTGGCTTCATAGGCATATATAATATGTAGATTCTGAATGTGTGCATATATCAGGTAATCCCATAAGTTCTATCCGATTTTACCTTTTTTAAAATTGAATGACATTTAATAGTATTTTAGAATGTCTAATAGAATTAAAAATTATTTTTTATGCATTTATGTACATTTAAAGTAATTAAATATTATTTTACAGAATAATAGAATTAAAATTTATTTGATTGAAACCCATTCTAACATGAAAGTATCCGAAGAGCATTTAAGGCACATAATGCCTTATGAGTACACAAAAAAAAATGGAAACTCTGCAGCCGAAGTGACTCGAAACATACACTCAGTTTATGGGAAAGAATGCTTGAATGAAAGAACTTGCAGAAGATGGTTTGCAAAATTCAGAAGTGGAGATTTCAGCCTTGAAGACGAAGATCAAACAAGACTTCCAGTTGAGTTTGGTGATAAGCTCTATGAGGCACTACTTGAAGAAAATCCTACATTATCAGTTGAAGAATTGGCAATAAAACTTAGTTCAAACCATACAACTGTTCATTGTCATCTTCAACAACTTGGAAAGGTTCCAAAACTTGGAAAATGGGTGCCTCATGAATTGTCCGAAAGCAACCGCAAATCTTCAGTTGATATCTGCTCTTCTCTCCATTCTCGCGAACTTATTTCATCCTTTTTGGATAGACTTGTGACTGGTGACGAAAAATGGATCTTCTATTGAAATGTTAAACATCGTAAACTGTGGCTTGGTAAAAGGGAAAAAGCTCAGCCACAAACGAAAAGGGAACTTCATGGGGAAAAGGTTCTTCTCTCCATCTGGTTGGATTGCAAAGGAGTAACTTACTTTGAATTGTTACCACCTAATGCAGCAATCAATGCTCAAGTCTACTGTCAGCAATTAGAGTATTTGAACCAAGCTTTGAAGAAAAAAGACCCGCTTTAGTGAATCGGAAAGGAGTGATGTTTCATAAGGATAATGCGCAACCCCACATTGCAAAGATCACATCACAGAAGATCGAAGAGCTTGGTTGGGAAAAACTTCCTCATCCACCTTATTCTCCTGACCTTGCTCCTTCAGACTACCGTTTGTTTCGAAGTTTACAGAATCATTTGGGAGACATAAATTGTATCAGCTGTATCAAAGAAACAAGAAAAGAGATTTTATAAAGGTACAGACACTATACGGTCACTTCAATTTATCCAATGCATTAAAGTTATCGATGATGATGCCGGAAAATCAATGAGGCTCATCATCAAAACACTTCACGTAAGGAAGTGGACGGTCAGAACCGTTCTGCTGGAGAATATTCGATAAAAATTATCTGCACTGTGGGAGAGGCTGATTTGTGTCTGCAAAGACATAGGAAAACTGTTCCAAGCACTTACTTAAGGAGGTTAAAATCCTTTACCAACATGGCATGCATTGGTTCATCATTTATGAAGAAAACATCGACAAAAAAAAAATATAAGAAAAATGAAAGAGGGTTACGTGTAGATCCTTCAGATATCCCCAGGGCGGTATAAAATATATTTCCAAAAACTGGGACTTTTATGCGTAATGAGTGGCAAAGATTATGTAAATCAACATCATATCTTTCTAAAGGTTTTAGAATTAATGTTGCTGGACCCACTGAGGCACTGGATACAGTCTTAAAGACCTGGATTAATGAATTACTCAGTGAAAGCCATAAATGTTTCAATAAATCTCGGCACTTTCTCACAAACCCCCGCCTCCCAATAATATATTTCAGCTAATCTTTACAATTATCAAACTTGTTGCAATTTATCGAACCTGTAGCTTCTAAGCACACCATAATTATATCCCTGTTCTTCTAAATATGGCGCTTTGTTCAAAGAGAGACTAATCAACCTCCTTAGAACACCATAACCCTATTGAAGGCCGCGATTGTACAGGTGATGTCCGAAGTGAATAAAAACCACTGAGTGCATGTGTGTCAACACTATCGGACCCACATTAAGGTAGTCATCAAAGCTGAAGGCAGAATAATGTTATAAGAAATTGCTACCAGAACATGTGTACAAATACTTAATAATATAAGTTTGGTTTTACTTCGTTTTTCTATCTGGTTTGCAAGATCCTTTATGTGAATTCGTGTACTGAAGCACATTTTGTTGTGTCTGCGAGGAGTTATTTTGTCTTTACGCATTGTTAAATAACACACTCCTCGCTTCGATTTACACTATATATTTTTTTCTTCCAGAATTGTTATTGTTTCTTACAACCTTTTCAGCTCCGATAACGGACAGAATCAACAACTACTGAGAAAGTTGCAAAAAACAATAAAATTTTCAGAAGAAAAAGAAAATGTATAAATAAATTGAGTGGATATCGAATCAGTGAGTGTGTTAGTTAATAAGGCGTAAAGACGAAATGACTCTCCGCAGGCACAACATGTGGCTTTCTTTTATCCTATAGTCTTTTTATTAAATTACCAGATATTCTTACATCCTCTGTTTATATACACGATATGACCGAATTCATTCTTGCGCTCCATTCTTTTAACATAAAGTATTTTCATATAGATATTTGCAATGAAAACGTAGTGATATTATTTAGCAAGTGCTCTAGGAACTACATTATTGTAAGAATGAAGATGAATGCTGTGTGTGTGTGTGTGTGTGTGTGTGTGTGTGTGTGTGTGTGTGTGCGTGTGTGTGTGTGTGTGTGTGTGTGTGTGTGTGTGTATGACGGAGAGAGAGAGAGAGTTATAAATCAAGGGGAATTTCGTGAAGAAGATACAACGCATGCAAGCAGTTAGATTCTTAGCACCGCGGGTCACTGCAGAGCCCATTAATAAAAATGACTAACTCACTTCAGATGGAAATGTTAAATATCAGTTGTAAAATTTTATATTTAGAAGATATTGGAGACTGTTGGTAAAAGATATACCTTGACCGTACTCGTCTGTAATAAAATTATGAGAGAACTTTTCTTAACTTACTGAAGTATTAGTGTGGATTTTCAAAAGGCATTCCAAAAAAAACCTTGGTTCACCTACCGTTTGAGAAACAGTGCCCTTGGTGTAATGGCGATGGAAGTGACAGCAAAAGGAAACATAGAGTTCTTGGTTATTAATTCAATTATGAAAGCGAATGAATATTATCACTTAGCTATTATTTTACGTATGTAGTCGATATGACATAAAGGCATGTGTGGGTCGCATTCGTGTCTGCAAATCTCAGGCATAAATTTCTTTATGCTCAAGAAAGTTAAATCTAAGCCTTATATGCGAACCATATTGTTTTTGGTGTTGACCGAAATACTTTACATTTCAACACTATAGCATGTGAATGCTATGATTGTCGATATGTTTAATTTGTTGATCTGTTAACTGTACGTATATACTGTCACACACAGAAATGGCTGCAATGTCCAAGTTTTGGTAATGGTGACTTTGTAAATGCAATCTACCGACCCCTTTCCGCTTCCTGTCTAACTCTGTCAAATTTTCACTTCACACAGTGATAGACATGCCACATCATGAAGCTGTTTCATTATCTCTTTCGAAGATAATGTTACCTGAAGTCACCGTTCTTCACAGAAACACAGTGGCCATTCCGTTATTCGTCCTCTTCTGACCTTATGATGAAATTATCTATCTCAAAGAAGATAAAGTTGCTTACATAAGGAAAGTAGGCTACAGAAGAATTGGTCGATCAAACTGACCCAAGCCTTTGACTTATACTTCAACAATGACCGATTCGTACTCAGGGCATACAAACACGAACTACATGCTGTAAGGCATTTTGTTCTATGTTGTAGAACAACAATTTTCAACCTCATTACCCGTAAGTTATAAAATTATATTATAACACAATGACGAAAATAACACCGAAGAAGGAAGATTCGGAATGAAAATATAGAAATACCTGAATTAATTGCAAATTAATAATTTAAAAAAAAATATGACAATTCGCTAACTGCCACGCGTATTGTTGGTGTTAATTTTCATTATAGAATAAGAATGAGCCTTACCAAGTTTGAAATGTGCATACTCTGAGATCAGCGTCTAATGATTTAAATTGAGTCTTTTATCGTTTACGTGTGGTGGAACTTCCAGTAGTTATCAAGTGTGGAGAGCTCTAAACACAGTTTTGCTTTCGAACTACTCGATACATCTCATGTACAAATAAGCATCAGCAATTTTATTCACTGTAAACTGAACGGAATCAGAGAATTGTTCCTGGTTATATTCAAATAATAATGCCATGTGTTAAGCATGTGGAACTGTGTATACATTTTTATAATATGCCTATGTACCATTCATCGACTGTATGACGCCCACAGATTTGAAGTTCGAACTAAAATTAATCTAAAGCATATATATTAGTAACTTAGAACAACAGGGGTTCACTGTAGCGTCACAGCGTGTTGTGGCGGCACGTGTGCTTCAGCAGGTTTACGGAGGAGTGAAAAGAAAACCGCCACACAAATGCAATAATATGCAGTGGAAGTATGTCTCATAGCCCATGTGCAACTTCCACTCATGTAATGTTGTAACACATGTAGTAACAACGCTTACTCTCCAAAAATCGATATAGGACCAACAATTATTCCAGACTTCAAAAATGACAATACAATATTAAAACAGTACTTATTGACAATGGATCGTGAATATTTATTGAATTTAGAAGCCATTAGAAATGGAAAACTTAAAATCTATTCATGTATTTATTTTCCTTTTTGTTTTGTTTTGTAGGTTATTTCATTTATTTTAATTCTAATATGAAAATTAAGCATATTAAGTTGCTCTTTTTTTCACACAGCATCTCATACGCACACAACTTTTA
>NC_142934.1:100672662-100675162 GCF_046866305.1 Octopus bimaculoides | reverse complement strand
TATATGCATATATATATACTCACACGCATTAATATAGAAATATATAAGCACATGCATATATATATATATGTATGTATGTATGTATGTATGTATGTATGTATGTATGTATGTATGTATGTATGTATGTATATGTGTCCGTTATGGATTTATTTATATACAACGCTGTCTTTCAGGAGTAAACAGCACCCAACTGTAATAGACTGTAGTTAACTTTAATTTCATGCCTGTTGCAAATGAAGTGGAGCATTCCCAAATATATATTTAATGACAATACCACAGACTACCCAAACTTTAATCTCTCTTACAAAGGAAGTTGTCAAAACAACAACAATAACAACATCATCATCATCACACCACCAACAGGAACAGCAGCTATAGCAACAGCAAATAACGTTCTCGTTCTTATGTGATTTTGTTTTTATTGCTGTTACATTTATATGAATCTTTCTCACTGCCGGGATTTTCTTTTTTTGTCTATGCGGGTGAAAAGAAGTTTTCCAAATGGTAGATCTTATACTTAGAGAAATAATAGTTTTCTTTCCTAAAACCAGAGCTTATTCACTTTTTTTTTTCAAAGGACTGAGATAAAGTTGTGTGTGCTAATATATTACGGGTTCTAATTAAGTGTATAAAACAGAAAAAAGCATTGAAAGCATTTATGTGATATATCTTTTAAAATGATTAGCCTTGTTAATTTATTCGTCTGATTAAATGACACAAGTTGTGTTTCTTTTTTTTTATTTTGTTGCATTCTCCACTTCCAGCACTAATAGAGCAAACTTATTCAGACAAATTTTACCTTGTTCAACGATAGCATGCGTATCAGATATATTCTTTTTTGCGAAGATGGTAGCGTGATATTTGCGAGAGATCTCGCTGTCTCTTTTAAAAGCGCAATCAGCTGAATAGATGTACTCTCCTCATTTGAATATGTTCCGATAAGTAAAGCTGGAAACGAAGGCTCTATGGAAACGAAGGCTCTATGGAAACGAAGACTTTATGGCAGTCTGAAGTATCTTCGTTATTTCTTGTATGTATGTATGTATTTTTGTGTATCCGTTATGAATTTATTTATATACAACGCTCTCATTCGAGAGTAAACAACTCTCAGCTGTAATAAACTGCAGTAAGGTCACGATGATCAAGATATAAAGAGATTCGTAAGATTATGAAGTTATACTTCCTTCAATCAACATTACCGTTATGATTTAGAGAGAAAACATCGTATTCGATGCCAATATGCCTATTCGGGTGCTGCATTCATTTTTAGTATTCGGAATAAATAATTGAATATATTGTAATTTGTTTCTGAACTTTTCCTCCCTCATAGATAGCTAAAAATAAAGACATGGGAATTAAAACATATCCTACACATACTTGATGCTGAACTACTTAAGATAATATCTTACTCTGAGCTGCCAAATAATGCATGATGTAGAAATGCAAACAGAAGAAAAGCCGAGATTAGGTAAGGAACACACAGTCAATGACAGTCACTTCATATCCTTTGAACTGAGCACTGATGTAATTGGCTGCGGTTTAACGCTAGTCAGACGGTGTAAAACTGTGGAAATACACAGATTATAAGAAAAAAATTAACGAATGTGGTTTGTACTACCTGTCACACACAAATGAAAAATAATAAGAAAAAACAGCTCTATCAATAGGATGACCATTAAGTTTGTGTGCCCTGCATATGCAAATCCTAAATAGCTTTGCACATGCATTTCACTTCTCGATGATAACATTAGGTTTGTATAGGTTTGTATCATCAGCAATTTTGTATGGCTTAGAACAAAATAAAACCCAACTCTTTAAAAGGGATAATCAAGAAAGCCGAAGATATTATTCAGTCATAATACTATAGGTATCGATCGTGACGAACCCTTTACAATTTGGAAAATGTACACAATTTGTTTTAAGTCCAAAAGTTTAGACACGTCGTAAGGTATTGGATTAATGCTTAAGAAATTCGTTTCAAAACCACGTATATTCAGGTTCAATCCCTCTACATCGCACATTAACCAAGAGACTTCAACTATAGCCTATGACCAACTAATATATTGTGAACAATTTAGAAGATGGTAACGTTATCGAATCCTGTCGTACGTGTACGTGTCTTTGCATTTGAGTTTGTTTCACACAAATTAAAAGCAAAGTTTGGTTTGTCGGTGTCCTTATAACAGCGGTTCCGCAAAAAGAAAACGATAGTGTAAGGACCAGGCTTAAGATAAGCACTTGGTGATTTGATCGACTCACGCCCTTCAAGACTTTGTCCCAGCATGACCACAGTCGAACTAACGAAACAAGTAAAAGATTAAAAGAGTAAAATAATACACAGAGCACAGCTACGGTTAGAACAGCAGTAAACTGATTCCTAGAAATGCTACTTACATTCCATATATCTACTCAGCAGAACCGATACGGGCTACTACATCACAAGAAAGTGGTAAGGTTGAAAAGAAAATGTTCATCTCAGTAAGAATTCGAAATCAAATGT
>NC_142934.1:100632662-100665162 GCF_046866305.1 Octopus bimaculoides | reverse complement strand
AAGAAAAATACTGCGGTTTACATATAGCGATATAACTTACAATCGAAGTATATAATTCATGTTAAACAAAATGTGGATTTTGTGACCGGATTGCATTATGTAGAGTAAATCTAAGGTGTTATATAAGCGTTAAGTATGTTACGGGCATGTGTACAGAGTGACAGAAACGAAGGTATAGAAATGAAAGTGTACACGTGAGAAATATAAGATGCAGATGTGTGATAGAAAACCTATGCACAATAGTATTCTGCGTGCTGTTTCAAGAATTGTATTGAAATCGCGTGGCATAATGGTTAAGGTATTCGACTGACGATCGTAAGGTCGTGTGTTCGATACCAGCCGGTGCGTTGTGTCCTTGGGCACGACATTTACTTCACGTTGCACCAGTCCACTGAGCTGGCAAAAAATAAGTTGAAACTGTATTTCAAAGGGCCAGTCTTATCACATTTTGGGTCACGCTGAATCATCCTGAAAACTATGTTAAGAATACGCTTGTGGAGTGAAGCACTCAGCCATTTGCATGTTAATTTGAGGGGCAGCTTGTTCCGTTGACTGGATCAACTGGAACCCTCACCGTTGGAAACGACGGAGTGTCGGTTTTTCAAGAACTGTAAAATTAGCTACTTTTGGTGAAGACATGATGAAATCAGTTCCAGTTCAGACGTTAATAGATTCAGATGTGTGAATATATTGAAATTTATTCTATAATCAGCAGAGGTACCACATGTTCCCATTGATCTGAGCAGGAGCGAATTTGATGAAATATTATTTAATTTCATTTTTGGAGTTGATTTGCCTTTTGACCTCTAGATTAATTTAGAAAGCGAGGGTGCTGTTTTTCATTTTCATGTCTAAAGAGTGTGCACGCTCAGTATATAAGGATTTAAAAGAGATCACGGTAAAATTTGTGTAGCTTTTAGTGTTAATGCTGTTATCATTGGTGGAAACCTTCATACTAGATACAAAACCATTACTGAAAACATTCACTGCTTGTGTGTGTGTGTGTGTGTGTGTGTGTGTGTGTGTGTGTGTGTGTGTGTGTGTGTGTGTGTGTGTGTGTGTGTGTGTGTGTGTGTGTGTGTGTGTGTGTGTGTGTGTGTGCGTGTGTGTTTGTATGTGTGTGTGTGTGTTTGTGTGTGTGTGGTATCTTGATAGATGTACGGCTGCTGCTGTTGTGTGATGAACTCCACGTAGATTTTCGTGTTCCAGTTTCTTTCGAGTCCAGTGGTTAAATAACTACTGTACTTAGTATTATTAGTGTTAAATACAGAGCAAATGTAAGAGAAATTAAGATAAATACGAGTTCATATCAATAGTTTCTACATACATTTCACCATTCTGGTTGCTCGAAACACTCCATCCAAATCCACTGAGCATAGCGAATGAAGGGATCCAAGAAACCAGACAGCTCAAACGCAGGTAGGAAATGATATAAACTCTCATTTCTGGAATTCAGAATCAGAGAACATTTAAGGTGTGCGCAAATATTACGGAAAGTATATTGTAGTCTCAATAGGTTAATATTAAAGCAAATGTAAATCATAAGATTAATCGATCGGTAGTAAGACTCTCGCTCATGCAATAAGTTATAATTAAAATATTTAAGTAACATTTGTAGAATTCGTATCTGAAACTGTGTAAATTACCGGACATTAGGTAAGAAAGATAACGTAATGTAAATTAAGAATGGCATTTCGAAACGTTGCACCGAAAAATGATAAACTTGTTACAAGTTCAAATATGTTTAATACATATTCAAACCCATAAGAATGTTACTCACTGCGTTTTGTCATGGAGAAAAATTGTCACTGTAAACAACTAGGTGTAAACGCTCTCTACCCACATCGATGGAAGCATGCATTTCGGAGTGGTTATTTAGTCTTCAGCATCGAACACTGCAAGGATAACTCTGCGAACAATCAATGAAAGACTAGATCTCTCCTATTATATTCCAGTACCGTAACTGATGCGCTAATTGGCAATGCGGACGTAATAAAATACGGATTAGAAGGGCTCAGCTATGATGTGTACCAATAAAAACTTGCTACCAGTTCGAATATACTTGAGACGTATTCGAATCCGTATGAATGTCATTGACTGGATCTTGTCATGGAGCAAAATTCTCGGTGTAGACAAATTATATTTCCTAAGAATACAGGGTGGTCTATTTTCAGTAAAATATTAATGTAAAATAACTACTATAGGACAACAAAAATATTTTCGCAAAGAATACGGAAAACTAATACAAATACTATAAACTATGAAGACACACTAAACAATTGTTAACTGCCTTCAAGGAAGGGGGAAAAAACTATATTTACATATAAAACAGAGAAACGGTAACAGACAGCTGCGGGGGAAATAAGAAACAACAGAAAGCATTAACAAACGACAAAACTAAACTTAAAATGAGTTAGAGATTTATACTACAATGTTTGACAACAAAACTCCCAATACACCAACATCGCGATTACCCGATGCCGCAAAGCTCAAGTAGATAACAAATAACCTTACATCTGCTCAGAAATGCAAGACACAGAGCTGAAGACTAGATTATTTTTTTATATTATTGCTCTGAAGAATTAGAAGATGAGAGAACTATAGTATAAAGCAGGCAGCAAGATGTAGACGGACAATATGTGGAGCTTATGAAGAAACAATTATATTGTCCTACTAACTGTGTATGCAAATGTGAATATATATGTGTGTGTGTGAGTGTATGTGAGTGTATGTGAGTGTGTGTGTGAGTGTGTGTGTGAGTGTGCGTATATGTGTGTATATGTATGTATATAAAAGGGTTGTATGTATATATGTATATGTAAGTATATATAAGTATATATATATATATATATATATATATATATATATATATATATATATATATATATATATATATATATATATATATATATATATATGTATATATATATGTATATATATATATATATATATATATATATATATATATATATATATATATATATATATATATGTATGTATTATGTATATATATGCATACATACATATGTGTGTGTGTATGCATATATATATGTACATACATGCGTGTGTATCTGTATCCAAGTGAAGGCGCATGGCTCAGTGCTTAGAGCGTCGAGCTTACGATCGTGAGGTTGTGAGCTCGAATCCCGGACCGGGTTGCGTGTTGTGTTCTTGAGCAAGACACTTTATTTCACGTTGCTCCAGTTCACCCAGCTGTAGAAATGAGTTGCGACGTCACAGGTGCCATGCTGTATCGGCCTTTGCCTTTACCTTGGATAACATCGGTGGCGTGGAGAGGGGAGGCCGGTATGCACGGGCGGCTGCTGGTCTTCCGTAAACAACTTGTGCCTCGGAGGGTAACTTTCTAAGTGCCATCGCATGGTCAGTCATGACCGAAGGGGGTCGACATCTCTTTTAGTCTGTAGCACTCATAGCGACGTTTGAAAGAAAAAAGCTTGAGCTTTTCTAGTCGACCCTAATAGTCAAGGTTTGCCATGCCATTTAAAGTTTTTTGTAATTGACCTTTGAGGTGCTTCAAATTTCATGATACTTTGTTTCGTGTAGGGAGACCACAGTGGACAACAGTATTGAAGATGGGGTTCGGACAAAAGTGGAGAAGAGAAGGATAATGGTGTGGATATCTCTCGAACGGAAAGTTCTGAGAATTTAGAAACACATTCTGCAGGTCACGTCAACTTTGTTATGAGCGGCCCAGCTTATGTTGTTTACAATTACTCCCAAGTCTCTGATGTGTTGATCGTGGTCTTCATGTATTGTCGGAGGTTATATATTTTTGATTCGAGCAGGGCGATAGTCGTCGAATATATGTGTGGCTGTTGGCAGTATTTTAGTTTGTTAATTTTTTGTTTGTTCTTTCTATTTTTCAGATAATAGTTTGTTTGTTTTTTTCCTGTTTTGGGAAATTCTGCACTTAGTTGTTGTCACAGGTCTTGGAGTATGTTTATATTTTGTACATATGTTTGTGAAAGTGTCCAGCAATGTGGGGAGTTGGTGCACTGGAGTAATAGCACGAGATGGTATTGAGTGATGGCTAAAAAGTTTTTTGTGTCTCTTTTGCCTGGTTCAACATGGCTAAAAAAGAATTTTCCTGCCTAGGGAGCAGTTTTTGACTGGAGACGTGGTTGCACTGTTGGACAGGGTTGTCGTCTCTTCTTTTGTTGTGGATTTTGTTGTCTTTGTTTCTTTTTGTTTTTGTTTTTTTTGGTGTCTTCGTGAAAAGACTGGACCAACATTACTGCAGCAGGGGGTGTTTTACACTGGTTTGTGTAGAGCCCTGTTTCTATTAGAGCATCGGGTCCTTCGAAGATGAGTGAAGGGACAGTCACTCAACTTCTCGCGTTGGGAATACCGGCAGATTTTGATATTCCAAGTTATGCGTGTTCTAGCGTTCAATTTACTATTTGGTAGCGTTGATGTTGATGTAATTGTGGGATGCGTGCTTTGGCCTTGACTGATAGTGTTTGTCTGGATTGTGCGTCTAGTGTCAGGTAGATGCGTGAAGAAGCAGTCACTACATGTGCACAGCCTGTGACGTAGCGAATAACGACATATTTTGGGAATTCTTATTAGCGTTATTAGGGACGCATTCTGCTTCATAGATTTATTTACTGTTGGGTTGAATTGGCGATGTGGTGGAAGAAAGCAGTGGTTTCTTATTAGTAGTTGGAGTGGTAGAAGGTGATGGTGGCAGCGGTGGTGACGACTTTGATGATAATAATTGTGGTGGCTGCTGTGGGAGTGGTGAGTGAGAGAGAGGTGAAGAGATACTATCGTTCAGTATTTCAGCTGTTATGCTGGAATTTAGGAGTGGCTCTTCCATTTGTTGTTGTTCTTTTTGCTGTTTTTGCTGTTCATGATTTTCTGATTGTTGTTGTTGTGCTTGACCAATATATGAAGAGTAAATACCACGAATTTTCTCAAAATGGCCCTGAATTAATTTGAAAGAAACCTCGATGTTTTAGTTTGCAGCGTATTTGCTTAACAAATCGCATGCTGAGTATGTGCGCTGTTTTCCGGCAATCTCATTTAGACACGAAGTGTTTATGTTTTCTGTTTAGGAGAGAGAAAACCGTGTGCTTATTAAAAGTTCAAGTTCATTATCAGACCAATTTCGTTTGCTGCAAGCCCGCTGGTTAATCGCCATGTCTTTTTATTTTTCTTGGTTTTGTTTTAGATATATATTCTTTATTATGTGTGTGAGGCATCGGTTAACTGAACATATTAAAAAAATGTATATATATGTATATATATTTTGGATCCTTCTGATTTGGCGGACACCATTTGTTTTCTAACGAAAAACTTTCAACCTTGGGACACTGGTAGAATGTGTCATATAAAACATCTTTTACTCTTAGTGTTGTTGAGAAAAGTTTATATTTTTAAAGTTATTTCGTGTTAAGATTGTCGTATTTCAGTAATTTCAACCAATCACTGACGTCTATTGAGGTGAAAACAATTACTGCTGTCGATTGACAACAGCACGTTGTGGCAGTGTAATGGGATCTTTTCCCTTGACTAAAATTAGTGCCGTTGTTTGTCAACAACAACTATCGGCGGTACTGTTATCTATGACATCGTTCGTGCGTTTGTACTAGTTTTAGCTTTAGGGTTTTAGGGTTAGGGTTAGGGTTAGGGTTAGGGTTAGGGTTAGGGTTTTAGAGGTAGGGTAGGGTTAGGGTTATGAGTATTTTTGCCAAATTTAGTGAAAATTTGTTCAATACACCGCCACAAATTACCGAAATACGACAATTTTTTAACATTAAATAACTTCGAATATAAAAAGATTTCTCTGTTCTATAAAACAAAATATACAAGTATACGAAGTTTTTAAGTGTTTCGGTAGAAAACACACTAAATAAAAACAAAATTAAAATGGTGTCCGCCAAATCAGAAAGATCCTATATTTTTTCTTATTGGTGTGATTTCTTGGTTATTTAACTGTTAGTTTATAAACATGTGGTTATTTGGGTATATAATAATTTATAGTTAAAGAAACGTACTTACGAGTTTGTAGGTAAAAACGTGGTTACAAATATATATATAAACGGTCAGTTTGGCATTGTAGCTGGGTAGTTTGCTGCTGACTTTGGGAAAGAGAAGTAAAAATACGTATACATATATGTATATGTATGTGTGTGTGTATATATACATAAATATATATACACATTTTAATTCTCTCTCTCTCTCTATATATATATATGTGTTTATTTATATATATATATATATACACATATGCAAGTATAGGTTTATATTCACGCAGGTATATGTATGTACATGTGTGTGTGTGTGTGTGTGTGTACTTGTATACATATACATGAAAGAAATTATATATGTATATTTCCATCATCAATCCATATACACATGTATACATACATATTTGTGTGTATATGTTTGTTTGTACTTATATGTGTGCATATAAGAAATTCATTTGCGTCTGCTTTCCATTAAATTCGTTGACACCATTATTCTGCCATCTTCATATTTTGACACGAAACAAAATACTATTTTCACACGATAAGGCCAAAGTTTCATTAAATAAAGACCTGGGGCGTCGTTTTTTTTTTGGTTTTTGTTTTTTCATACGAACTGGAAGGCATAGCATTCAACACTGGGACAAAGCCAACAATGATATTAATGCCTCTGACAACAACCACAATGTTTGCTATTTTGGTGACGAATATCACCACGATTATGACGACAGGGAGAATTCCTGTAACCACGACAACGACAACGAGGACGACGATGATGAGGATATTGATGTTTTGCTCCCATACACATCAGTGTATTCAACAATAATTATAACAATGACAATATCACAGATTTGCTCGTCAGTTGTTTGACCTTAACCAGTTGAGCATGTCGCTTAGTGGCTGACGATATGTGCATCTCTGATCACGAGCAGGACTAGTGGGGGAGCATCATAGCTATGTACTGAGAGGAATTCTTTGGAGTCTGGATAATTCGCCTCTGGAAACATGTATCTTTCATTCAACATCCTTAGACAATTATTATTCAGGGACCTTTTGAGCAGGATGGGATACTCGACCTGAAGAAAATTCTAACTGGTCCCCACCTGCAACGTTATGCGCTGTTTATCTTGATATGAGATCAACACTTCGCGCATATATGGTTGTGATGAATGTGTCTTGTGTGCCCTAATCCAACGATTAGTCATGATAGGTATATTGGCTTCCTATATTTGTACCCCAGTGTTACTTTGATGGCATCCACTGCTCTCTCACTCAACAATAATAATAATTATTATTATTTCTTTTATTAGCCGCAGGAGCATAGAGGAGGCAGACATTATAAGGTCAGACAACAATTTGTTGGGGGAAATTTACATAAAGTGTGGGGAGAAAGAAATACAAAAAAAAACGATGAAATACGATAAAAATATATACGTATTGTATAAAAAGTATGTGATTACATGAACGATGCAGTCCTGCTGATACAGGAGAAACTCTTAGACTATGCAAGGAATCCCACAGATCTAAGATTACTCTGACAACCAAAGGGACGAGCCTTCTCACATGCTCTCCAGCCTACTCGCGCATACTTTCAGTCACCCATCTTTTCACAAATTCACAGAGAGCAAGCGTTTCCCTCTCCACTTCACTTTCCTTTCCAAGAGATTTTGGTACAGCTTTTAAGGATAGGTTAAAGTTAATTATATCGACACCAGTACTTATTTTATCGAACCCGTAATGTTGAAAAGCAAATTCAACCTTGAACAAAGAACGAAAAAGAGGATGAAAAAAGATGACAACAACAACAACAGTAAGAAGAAGAAGAAGAAGAAGAAGAAGAAGAAGAAGAAGAAGAAGAAGAAGAAGAAGAAGAAGAAGAAGAAGATGAAGAAGAAGAAGAAGAAGAAGAAGAAGAAGAAGAAGAAGAAGAAGAAGAAGAAGAAGAAGAACAACAACAACAACAACAACAACAACAACAATAACAACAACAGTAACAACAACGACGACAACAACAACAAATGCTTTATCACTTAGGCAGAACGCCAACAATTTCGAGGGGAATGACTTGTCTTACCCCATTGTTTCCAATACTTGACTGGTCAATTATGTTATCACTCCTGGGGTGATGAAAGGCAAATTCAACGATGAAACATTGTCCGACTTCCAGGAGAGTGCGACTGATCCACACATAAACGTTCTAAATTGCAACCAGATATGGTCCACTTGACTGATTGACCTAAAAACCCTCTCAGTTTCAAACCTCAAACCAGCAGACGTGTTCCTTCATTTCTCAGTTGATTTTCGATTCCTACTACAATGGAATCTGAACCAATCTACTGACATGTTCCTTTTTCTACTACTATCCAAGTATCCAGGTTTTAATTTCTCTCTCCGCCTTTTGTCCCCCATGTTGTGTGCTTCATCTGTGTGCTCTCATTCATCAGTGCTTACCATAGACCTTCAGATATTTAGGATTTTAGCCCCATTCTTGTCCTTATTGCCAGCTTCAAATTGCAGCAGGTTAATTGTTACCTGAACTGTAACTTACGGAGACAATTGGGCACCGTGTTTTGCAACAGCCCCAGCAAGTTGTTTATACGATCCATCTAAACGGCACATAACATGTACTGAGAGAGAAAGGTGACGAGTGTATTTTTTATTGATTTCATATTTTGGGGCAAAGCCAGCTATTTAGGGGATAGGAGTAAGTCGTGCTTAGTTTATCAAACCCGAAAGGGTAAAAAGCAAAGTCGACATCAGTGGAATTCGAACTCGGAAGGTAAAGACAAACGAAATACTGCTAAGTATTTTGCCTGGTATGCTAACGGTTTAGTCTGCTCGCCGCCCCAACGACGGACTCAATATCGCTGGTTATAACGTCCCGTTTTATGGAGTGTAAAGCAAGTGCGTTATCCCCAAACTCAGTCTACATCCATTGGTCCGTCTTTATTTTCAAAAAGGTTTTTTTCACCGAAATAAACGATCTATGCCCCAAACAAGTGTAATTGTGACTTTTCATTTGTGATGGTTATGGTTATGCGTCAATAGTGAACCTTTACTCTTTTTCCCAAATGGCCTTTTATGATCACAAAGTACTCTCAAGAAATTTCCTTCTCTGATAGAGAAACTAAATCTGATCCCTTTCTCATTTTCACCGTAATTTTCTTCGTTTGACAACAAGTGTATGTACGCCTGTGTGTTGCATTTTTTTATGTATTGCGTGCGAATTTGCTTTTTCGGATATTAAATTATGCCTCACTGTACTTGAAAGTGAAATATTTTCTTGCTATTTTTCCTCAGAATTTCTTTTAATTCGATTTCGCTTGTTCAAAGATGAACACAACGTTCTTTCTTAAAGAGACATCGAGTTTTTCTCTTTCCTGTTATTAGCTCTTACAGCTTCTCTTGAACAGGAAACCATATTGACAACTATTGTAAACAAAATTTCGACAAAAAAAATAAAGCAGTTTCTAAAACACATCTCGTCTCTATTCTTGTTATTGAGGTAGACGCGCCGTTTTCCGACATTCTCTTTCGAGAATAATTCAAATAGGGAGAGAAAAAAAATTTCATATTTTAACACTTCTTAATAATCCATAATTTTCTGCCAAGTCTGCAGCATGTGCGCACAGGAAGAAATTCAGAAATTTATAACAAAAATAATAACAGCAATATAGCAATGATGATGATGATGATGATGATGATGACGACGACGACGACGACGACGACGATGATGAAGATGATGACAATGCTGACGACGATGACGACGACGACGATGACGATGATGATGATGATGGTGGTAGTATTGTTGGTCGTGTTTTTGTTGTTGCAATATTTCCGCTTTTGCTGTTGTTATTTCTTTCACACAGCATTCCGTTGTCCTGCCGGTATTCGACTGCTTCATATCATGCCACATTCCAGAAACCAAAGTGTCTGGCGCCTTCCTCTCCGTCAATGTTGCGCCAAGCAAACAGGCCTTGTGCTGAATCACCATAGCAAATGAAATTTCATGTAAATCTCCATAAGAATCGAACTATAGTTGAGTCAATAATAATTTTGCGACACAACCGATTAGCTCCTTACCCTCAAAAAAATTTCAGGCCTCCTGTTTATAATACAAAGCATTATTGTTGTTCTTCTTGCTGCTGCTGTAGTAGTAGTAGTAGTAGTAGTAGTAGTAGTAGTAGTTGTTGTTCTGGGTGGTTATAGTGGTAGTGCTGGATTAAATAAGTACCACTTACACACTGGAGTCGATGTAATCGACTTAATCCCTTCTTGCTGCACCTATTGCAAGTCCGAATGTAGTCACAAGCTGATTTTTTTCCCTGCTAGATAAAGCAGTCAATTATCTCTGAAATTGTCTCTCAACATTTTAAGAATGTAGTCGCTTTTTGCAAAATGCAGTCTTAATCAAAATTTATATTATATTACAGAACGAATGCTTTATGAGAGGAACTCTGATCAACTGTTACTGAATTATGTCTCACCGGGCCCTCAACAGCATAAACGACAATTCCTTTTCTCTTTTCAATTTTTCTTTATCATCATCCCCATCAGCAGCATAGCATGGACTTGGCTATAACTACCACACCACCAACATCATCATTCATTTGAAGTCATTGCTGCATTGGCACTTGTGAGTGTTGAAGTAATTAATGCAGCTATTATTTCACAGTGAGTCCCAAGCTTTTACATCGTTGCATGGAACTTAAATCTTCCTCGACGATCGCTCCAGGGAATATATATTTCATACCGCACTATTTGGTAATACGTTTTAGTAATGTTCACTATTAATTTCCCTTGTAGCAATAAATAAATGTGCCTATATCTATCCGTATAGGTAATTTCTGAAAGCGTGTACAAATGGGAAGTATATACATATTACATGGTTGATGCATTACTTAACGACTATAGCTATTTTGTTTACTTATTCATTACTTATATTTCTGTCCTTTACTCCTAAGTTATGTCATCATGTAAATAGTAGAGGTTTGACATGATGTATCTAGGCTGCAGCAGCAACTTTTGTACACGTAAAATTAATGATTGAGGAAACATAACATCTACAGAAGCTGGAAGGGAAATGGATAGGATGGGCTCTACAAGGTGCACAATTTTGAAGGCTGAATCTTCGGACATAACAGAATTTTATGGTGCTAGGTTATTTAGAGCAATTTATGCAAACGCTGTGATGGTTTTATCAAAGAATAATTTCCAATTCCAGAAAAAAGATAGTTGCATGAAATGCATAAAGTATATAGATTAGCAATAGATTAACAGTTTAGCTCTAAGTTACACACTTAGAAATTCTTTACTAAACTCAGCTGCAAAAACAGCTTTTGTAGAGCGAAGATAGTAATAGATTTGGTGATGCAGAAACTGTGTAGGTTGTCACTGAGAATAGAGAGAGAGAGAAAGAGAGGGGGGAAAGACAGACAGACAGAGATTCAAGACATCATAAAAGCAATTGTTACAATAGTTCCGATCTCTCTTGAAAATGTTGAATGTGAGAGAGAAAATGGCCCGGATATATCCTTGCGTAGGGATATTGATTGAAGAGGTTCCTAAGAGCTAGGCACAACACAGGAACTCACCATTTCATTATAATGGGAATCAACGTTGTGAGGTTATTCTTCTTGCTGGTTTGAAGAAACCGTAACAGTTTTGTTTCCGTTTTTTTTTTCTTTTTGTTTCTTTATTTTTTGTTTCATTTTCTACATCAGATGTCTATGTGTACCTGATAGTCATATGAACAAAAGGGATAAAGAGAGCTTTGAAGTAGTTGTACCGTGTGCAAACACCGTCGAATTGTACACAATGTGAGCAGCAATGTGGATGTTTCAGAATGTGAAATATAATTTTAAAATATTCATCACATTTCCCATCTCTCTATGAAATGTAGATATTTAGGGAAAGGGTTATTGCTTCTGCTTCATTCATGCTGGATTTATAAATCCTAGTCATACCTAGCTCTGTTTTATTATACGTGAAGCATTCTGTTCCAGGAAATATTAGCGTTGTTAAAACCTGTCTTCGTGGTTTCGCACCATCTAAAAGAGAGATCAAGATCGGGTCTTTATATGTTCTCTATCCTTAGTAGATATGACAGCCAAATGTTATATAAATTACAAGTTCTTAGGTAGGAGACAATATTCAGTAAAATAGTTCTTGATATAAACTATGTCTAAATTGCTTATTTCGTTTTATGGCTGCTTGGCAAGCAATCATTATTAAAAATATTGGCCTATGCCCGAGGTAACCATAGGCTACTGATTGATATCAACTTACACGTCATCTTACAGAACTGAGATGATTGCAAATTTCATGAAATTTATAACTTCTCATTTATCCGCGACATTCATTCTTATATTTTACAAGTGTCTAATAAATAACTGTGTACGAGTAGTTCAGTTAACAATATACGTATGTATGTATACATGCACGCTCACATATATATGCACATATAAAACACACATACACACATATACATATATATATATATATATATATATATATATATATATATATGTGTGTGTGTGTGTGTGTGTGTGTGTGTGTGTGTGTGTGTGTTCGTGTGTGTATATATGTGTGTGTATGTGAGCATAGAGATAGGATGTATAAAATATGTACACGTGCACGCACACACACATGCGCACACAAGTGCACCCACATACCCGCACGCACACACACGCACACAGTCACGCACGCATACGTACACAGCAGACAGACCTTTTGTATAAACTGGTGCGTAGTAATGTTTATTTATTTTTTTTTTTTTGCCATCTTAAAGCCGCCATGTTTGAAATATATCTTGAGTTTTCAAGACGTTTTGTTGTGCTTTAGAGTGAAGTCGTTAATTGGTTATCAATATTGAAGTTGTTATAAATCAGAACGCAACACATTCGAACTTGCAGCATACAGTCATACATATGTTCTTGTGGAAATATGCATAAAACACACCAACACAAACACTCTCTCTCTCTCTCTCTCTCTCTCTGTTTCTCTCACGCACACACACACACACACACACACACACACACACACATATATATATATATAGACACAGATACACACAATGGCTTACATCAAATGTATAAATGATATATATAAATACTCACATGCATACACTTAATACGTGCGATTTCAAACTGACTGCTTCAGCTCCCAAGAAGAGAGCGACACTTACATATGCACACACACACGCACAGATTCACACACACACACACACACACACACACACACACACACACACACACACGCCGCGCACGCACTCAACACACATTCCTCAAACTCTGTTCTTATTTCCAAGTTCACACAGATAAACACGTATACACATAAAGATGGATTGCGAGCTACCCTTCGCTTTACGTATATAACATATATAAACATTTCTGCATTTATATGTGTGCGGTGAGAAGATGAGACAGACAGACAGACATACAGACAGACAGATAGATATGATGAATGTCGGGTCGTCAACGAGTAAGGCTACTTCCTAAACTCAATTTACTCGTACTCACACTTCAAGTTTGGTCTGCTCATTATTAATGATGTTTCCTATGGTTGCTAAGTCTTGCAAGCCATTCAACAACAATTACAACCGTAACCCTACCATGTTGATGCTGGAGACTACAATGCCTAGTGAGAGTAATTTTGAATGAAATTGCTTGTAAATTCATATCCTACTACTAGTAATTATATACCTTTCAAACTCTTTCGGTGCTACATTAGCGTGTGGTCTACCGCAGTGTCCGTAATCTACACTGCAAACAGATCTGATCTGGATTACGATTAGGCTTCAGATTTCAGTTTTTAATGAGGAAGTTAGTGTTACATTGCACGTGAAAGTGTAAATGTCCGAGTAGACCGCACGTTAAAATAACGCCATCTTCTCTTTCTATTTCTTTTCCTTTATTTCCAGTCGTACTCTATCGTACTTCTGTCAGCTTTTGGACGCTTCGATTAGAATATCAGTTTTTTTGTATGTGGTGAAGTTCATAGCCCTTACCTCCACTATTCAGCCTTTCTAGTCATTTTCTTAAACCATTCTAAGAGTAGCATGTAGCATTCGGAGAGAGGTAACAAGAAATAAACGTGTTTAGAGAGATATCAATACTTGAGAGGTATATTTATTATTGAACCCGAAATGATAAAAAAACAAATTTGATTTTGGCATGATTTGAACGCAGATCACAAACAATATAACTCTCGTTTTTTATTTTTTTCTGATGTTTTAACAACTTTGCTACTTTGCAGTGTATTAGCACAAGCTGTAATTAAGTATTGGTGTTAATGTATTCTTTATATCCTCCCACGAAATGTTTCGTGTTTATGTTAGAAATCGCTGCAAATTTACTGGTTCAGATAAACACATGAGCATACACAAATACACGTAGTTGTAAACACGCATACACACATACTCACAACCATAGTGTTTCACACACACACACACACACACACACACACACACACACACACACACATATATATATATATATATATATATACATATATATATACATTTACACACAAACCCATACATAAACAGTTGTAGTCACATACATAAAATCCATCATATTCTCAAGTCTTTATTTTGACATACATTCCATAGTATTATAAACGCAAGAACAAGTTGTGCATTTACGGGTTCAACATATAATATAAATAGACGCTTTCTTGTACACACTTCCCCACATACATTCATATGGATTTAAGTGATATTTGAACACGGTTTATTTATTCAGACGTTATTTTATAGTTTATGATTAACATTTTTTTTTTAAGAATCTTCGGTTGTTGGCATTTTGCGTCTGTTGATGTTGTTATTGATGATGATGATGATGATGATGATGATGATGATGATAGCGTTGATGGCTGTGATAGTGGTGATGGTGATGGTGGTTCTGATGGAGCTGGTGGTGCTGGCGGTGGTACTGGCTGTGGTAGTGACAGTGGTTGTCGTAGTGACGGTCGTGTCTATCATTCGGCAAGTAGTGATGATTATCGTAGTACTTCTGCTGTTGCTGACAGTGATGATGATGGTGCCGAAGGGATGGCAGTGGGGGGCGGCGTACAATCAATGCAGCTTCACCAGATTTAGTCTTCCCGGTAATGAAATTCAAATACCTTGAGTTACTCTGTAATAACAATTAGCATCATGAGCTCTAAGAAAAATTTAATTGGATGAGTCACTGGGTCATATATTTGATAAAGAATACAGCACTCTGCGTTTATTAGCATTTTACAAATTCTATACCTACAATGGCAATTTATTTATTTTAGAATTTTATTACAGAATTAAAAATGCAAAAGTAAAAACATACAGATATCTGAATTCCGAAAGTCTTTAATTCATCAGAATTGTAAGAATACCCGTTTTTCTTTTATCATTTTCTTTTCGTTGTTTTATTTATCATTGTTAATATTTATTTTTATTCTTTTTTATCTATTTATCTTTAACTTCATTTGTTTGTTGACAGAAGCACTTCACCGCTCCAGTTTTAGCTCATCATCAAAGAGGAATCTAAATTTGTTTTATTCAAATCCAATGAAATTGGTGTTAAATTTTATGCTATATATTTTGCTAGTTTTATACAGAAATTCCATAAAAAAAACATAGGTAGAATAAACCAAAATTAACATCATCTGTATTTACAGTTAACAAGTTAGTTTATATAAATTTGTTGCCAGACCATTCGGTGTGCTAAAAAGTTTTGAAAGTGTACAAAAATCCGTTGTACAGATTAGCGAAATCAACTACTTAGTGTATGTCTGTTTATATTTCTTCTTTCGCGTTTAGATATGTGTCTTATCAATTTGACAGTGTTTATTTAATTTGACACTAATTAAATTTAATTTGAATGTTTAACTGAAGAGTGGGAAGAAAAAAACATTTGACGCAAGAATATTTTCTATGCTCTGACCATCAATTCCTTTACTGATAAAGACCACAGTCAAGAGCCTATACACAAATGCTTTATCCTGTCGGCGTAATATATCTATATCTATGCATTTAGTGCTGGACGGATGAAGGCTCACGATCGTTAGGTCGGGAGTTCGATTCCTGGCTCCGCGTTATTTTCTTGAGCAAGACCCTTTAGTTCACGTTGCGGCAGTCCACTCGGCGAGGAAAAATGAGTTGTACCTGTAACTCAGAGGGCTAGCTCTGTCACATTCTGTGTCACCCTGAATCTCCATAAAAACTACGTTAAGGGTACGGCGCGTTTATGAAAAGCTCAACCGCTTGCGCGTTAATTTCACGAGCAGATTTTTCCGTTGATCACATCAGCAGGAACACTCGTCGTTGTAATCGACGGAGTGCCACTTTAACACTGGGATGAATAATTCACTGTTCTGAACATCGTCTTGAAATTTTTGAGGCCGACCTTTCATTCAAGAAATCAATCCACGTAGAACAGAGAAACATAAATCACACATACACTTAATTGTACAGAACCTGAGATAAGCGTTCAGTCGTCTGAATTCTTGATATTCGAAAAATGACTTAAGCATGCGAGTCATAGAGTACACGTGTCATGTTTAGAATGCAGATAAAATTGGTTGTAGTACTCTCGAACACTGATGACGTCAGCGATATAAAATTACTACAGTCATTGACTGAAATGGAATTGTTGTCATTACTCACCTTAAGTCTACCTCATCATCATTAATTATACGGTCACAAACCACTGATATAGTTTGTTGTGTAGATCAAAATACATTCCGTCTGTGTTTTTTTTTGGGGGGTGGGGTTTATATACATAAAATTCCAGCCTGATTCAGACCAATTCAAATGTCTATCTCACATCTACAATTGTTGTCTCCAAGGAACTCGTCCGTCGGTTGGAATGCATCGCTGTGTGCATTTATATTTTTCGCTTCGTCGCCTAAAATGGATGACTCCTCGTGGGTGATATCAGTACACAAAGCAATGAACCGTTATGAGGCTGTAGCTTTAGCATAGGATTTAACGATCCGAGCAGTCCGTAACGGCGGTTACGCATTACTGTTGCTAAGTTGTATGTTCATAATTATGTGAACTGGATTAAAAACATTGAGAAGTAGAGAAACAGATTTTTCTACATCAAGAGGAATGAAAAAAAGCCAGAAAATATAAGAATAGGAAAACTAATAGGTCAACTGAGTGTTAGACAGATATATTTTGAGCTTTTATAATATTTTTGGGACATTTTTTTATCATTAATCCTTTGAGTAAACTATTATGACGGTGAATTGGCAGATTTAGATTAGTTATCGAAATATCGCAATAGCATTCTATCCGATGTCAGAGCAATGAATGCCATGCTTTCTGATACTCCTTCCTGCTCCCTGTGACATTAGTTCAAATTTCGCTCATGACAACTTTGCCTGTCATCCTTTCTTATTAAAAAGTAAAAATGCAAGTCAAGTAATGGGGAAGTGTTTTCGACTTCCATCCTTCAGAAGACAGCACGCGAGGTGTTAAGAAAGAATTCATATCGTAGACTGATAAATCGATTCTCAACCAATTCGCGGATGCTACCGCAAAGCAATGAGTCTACGATATTTCCTTCTTTACTTATATTATGCACATTAAACTAAAAGGGCCAGTATAAAGTGTATAACGATAGAAACGATAGAATTCTGTCAGACAGTGATCTGGTCGTAAGATTTTGGTAAGTGATTGTGTCAAAAGCGAAATCTTCGTTTCTGTACGATGACAAGTGTAAATATGACGATATATGTGTATGTGTCAGTAATGGAGTGTGTTTAAACTCTCATACTAGGTTCCACTCAGTTTCGCAACTGATGTGTCTAGTTATTTGAGAAATGTAATGAAAATAAAACTATTTATAATACTTCTATGTAACTTCGAGCAAAATTTTTGAGAAAATTTAAGTTTGAATTATCGCAAAAAAAAAAAGAGAAATATATGTCTGCGAAAAAAACAATTGAAATAAAGATAGGATGTGCGTTGCTTTTGCAGTTACACAAACAAAGCAACAATTGGGTCAAATATCTTAAATTGAGCTGCTAGAATTTTTTTTTTATGCGCCCTTCTAAAACCTAGCCAGGTTCATGGGCCCGGTTTCCCGGTTTCTATGGCGTATGTGTTCCTCCCAGCTAGGCAGGACGCCACTCCATCGCAGCGTTACTCAAGAAACAGGAAGAAAGAGTGAGAGGAAGTTGGGGCGAAAGAGTACAACAGGGGTCGCCACTACCCCCTGACGGAGCCTCATGGAGCATTAGGCGTTTTCGCTCAATAAACATTCACAACACCCGGTCTGGGAATTGAAACCGCGATCCTCCGACCGCGAGTCCGCTGCCCTAACCACTGGGCCATTGCGCCTCCACGAGCAGCTAGAAATAGCTACTAATTATCCCTTGTTTCAGACCGTAACCTGCCCCCTAAAAGAAAATAAATAATCAGAGCTGGAATTATTATTTGTTTTATAAGCCAATTCGATGTTAAGGATGATAAATAGTTAAATAAAGTAAATAATATAATGTAAAAAATGTAGTATAAGATGAAGTTATGATATTACGTCTGTGTATATCACGCTATGACACAACATCAATGTGTTATAATGGCAACAGTGTCACTCCCGTATAGCATTGTTATATTTGGAGCACAACATCCCAGATGAAATTATCGTCAAACAAATACAATAAAGGAAGATAAACTTATGGAGAGTTTCAAATAAACAAATTGTCAGAATATCAATAAACATCCGTACTGTACAAACAAGCGTAAATAAATCATCTTGAGAAATAATGTAACATTGTCGAGGATTTGTGGAGAGATAAGGTAAGACACTCATTATTTCCCTTTAATAAATGTAGAGTTAAACATCATCATCTTACTTAATGAAATATCTAAATGAAATCGTTGTTAAATGTCTGCAATTATTGTATAAGTGTTCAGATCCACGCTGGTATTTATGCGGAAATTATAACAATGCACTCTCCGTCACCACTACGACTACTAGTTGTATAAAGAAAGAGTAGAAGAAAATTAAGAGTTAAAAGAAGGAAAGAAAAGGCTGTGAGCACAAGAAAAGGCCGATATTTTATTTATAAAGAATATTTTCCACAAAAGAGGTTAATGTATAACCCCCACCTTCGTCAAGTGTGCTGAATCAACACTTATTTTCCTTCTTTTCCCTAAATTCACAGCATACAATCTTTATGAACTTACGAAAACAAGGTAAATTATGTTTCAAGTATTCGGTGGATTGGTATAACGGGAGCAATGTTGTATGTAAAGTAATTATCTAGAATGAAAAGAATCTTAGAATCACTAGGAAAACATTTAAAAGACTTATCACAATGTATGAAAGAGAAAACTCTTTGTTTTTTTTTTATATCACTGTTGTTATATAGATTTCAAAACATGTTAGCTTGTTCATAACACGATTAAATGTCTGAGATGAGTTGTCATCATTAAAGTTATGATTTTTCGCGCTATTAACATTATTTTATTGTTTTGTCTTGACTATATAATGTCTCGTATACGTGGTCTAGGTGTTTCATAGTCCCATACTGAATTTGAATTTGCTTTTTGTTTTTGTTAGTTTAGGCTACGACCGGAGACACGTCTGCCACAAGACTAAGAAGTAAGAAATAATCAACAACACTAGAAAAAATATATAAAACAACAGATATTTAATGAAAAAGTAGAGAAAAAAAAAGAAATGAGGGACCTCCATCTATTCTTTATTGTCATTGAGTTCGTGGGTTCGATTACTGGATGAAGCCGTCAGTATACACAGCAAAAATGTGTAGCAGCTAGTGTTACTCTTCTCTCCGAATCTATCACACTTCTCTATTTTCTGGTAGATCAACGCGTATGAGAAACAATGGTTTATGTCTGCTCGCTAAATTAGCACTTTAAGCAATTAGCATAAACATGATTTATGCTCTCAGGTCATTCTCGTTCCCTAAATAAGGCTCTGGTGCTTATGAATCTCAATAAATTTAACGCTTCCTTATCATTATACAAAATTTCCCTTCCTTCCTCTCGTCTTCATGTCAACCTGATGCTTGGTAATTTTCCCTTACAGGACTTTCTTGGCTAAAAAAAAAAAAAGACAGTAATACCTGAGAAGAAAGAAGAGTTGATCCGAGCCCTTGACTTCTACTTTCTCGATACCAAATGAATGAATGTTAAAGTTGGCTTCAAGTGATACTGAATCACCTTCCATCCGACGCTGAAACAAATCAACCTATCCGACGTCTTTTAAAAATATATACTAAGGACATTTTAAAATATCGCTTCATTGAAACACATTTTATTGTTCATTGTTCAGTGCTGCGTAATTTGGAAAATGCGCAAACATACAGAACGACTAGAATCTCTAACAAAAAGGGCAATTTCAAACTATAAAATGTTTCCATCGCAGTTCCTATAACATTGCCATTGTCATGATAAAGAAAGAATCAGATTATGCTCATGATGAAAATACATTATGTTTTGCTTTGTATTTTGGGTTTTTTCTCCCCCATAGAGTCAGTTAATTTGTTTATTGTCTTTGGTTACAGAAGAAAATAAGAAAGTAAAGTAACACCAATGCAAAATTAAATTTAACCAACAAAATATTTTGCTAAGAATTTTTTTATACTGCTTATCGCTTTCAATTAATTGCAATCCTGTTTCAGACGTAGACTTATCCTGAGAATGTGGTATATCATATGTTATCAAAATCTCAAGGCTCATTACAAGTTGAACAATGTCTATTTGATATGAATATTTGGGCGTGTGATAGAAGCCCGGAGAACACACTTGCGAGAGAGTACTTAGAATAGATTGTCAGAAAACTCAAAAACCGTTAGGTTTCTCCAATCAGACCCAGACGACTGCAGTTTCATTGGAACTACTTAAGTGTTTATATTTCACTTTATCAAGAATTTTTAAAATATTTTTTTTTTGCTTACTCATTAAAAACACCAACACAACTGCCACCAAATCCTAATTAAATTTTATAATGTTCTCTGTCGTCCGTCCTTCTATAAATATACAAAATCATTATAATTGCTTCATGAAAAAAATAAATTAAAACAGCTATTTTCATTGATAATAATAATGATAATCATAATAATAATAATAATAATAATAATAATAATAATTATAATAATAATAATAATAATAATAATAATAATAATAATAATAATAATAATAATAATAATAATAATAACAATGACAATAATAATAAAAATAATAACAATCCCAATAATACCATGATTATTATCATTGATTGCATTTTTGTTTTTAGTAATAATAGCTGCGCTTTCACTTGCTCCCGTTTGTACAATTTTTTTTTTTATCATTGTGAATGAATAACTTCAACAGTGTTATGATGATGATGAACAAGATCAACATCAGCAGCAGCATCACCGTCGTCATCATGATCGTCGTCATCATCATCATCATCATCATCATCCTTATCATCAACAACAATAATAACAACTACAACAACATTGTAATAAGCTTCTTGTGCTATATTTATTTATTTCAAGATGAAAAAAAAAAACAGTGTCCGTGCATATGCGTATATGTGTGTAAGTGTATGTATGTGTGTGTTTGTGTGTATGAGTTTATATATAAAAAAGAGAAAGTAGGGAGGAAGAGAGGAAGGTGAAAATGAAGAAGAAAGGAAGCTGGAAGGAAAGGCATGAATGAAATGATAAACGACGAGAAAGGGTGTACCAGCAATAAAGCATTATGAGATCACGTCTAGGTTAGAGAAGAAGCTTATGTGCCAGCGACCTCTGGTGGCCACGTCAGACAGCCATGGTGTTTGCTTTGCATGCCGATAGAAGAGATTGTTTAGAATAAAGCTAGACTAGACTGGAAAACAATTATCATTTTCTATCCAGACGTTGTTTACTTTTTGTAATAAAAGCTTGCAAGTTCGTGACTAAAGGCTATTAGTGTTGTAATGGATCGTAAGAACGCGAAGGAGCAACATTTGGTGCTTTCGTATCTGCACGCGCGTCCAAGTGTGTGCGTAGGTGTGCGTGTGCGTGAGTATGAGCGTATGCGTATGTTTGCGAGATTAAGCGTGTGTATGTGTTTGTGCACGTTTGCTGGGGTAAGGTTGTGTGTGTTTATGTTGGGAGAGCAAGACGGAACAAAAAAGAAGTAGAAAGTACAGACACTTTTGCTATTATACATACGCTTACGCATGCCCACATACAAGAGCCAATAACGCGATTTTGTTCATATACACATACACCGCTTCTATGCATATGCACACACATACACGCAATTACACACATTTGCACAGATAGATCTATACGTGTGTTTCTGTGTTTCTGTGTATGTGAGCACATATATGTGACACATACAATATACTGCATATATGGGCATGCGTGTAATAACAAATACACACACACACATACATGTATATACATACATGCATACATACATACATATATATATATATATATATATATATATATATATATATATATATATATATATATATATATATATATATATACGCACATACATACAAATATATATATATATATGTATATATGTGTATGTGTATACACAAACGCATATATATATATATATATATATATATATATATATGTGCATGTATATATATATATATATATATATATATATATATATATATATATATATATATATATATATATATATATATATATATATATATATATATATATATGTATGTATGTGTGTGTGTATCCATATACGTATATGTATATACGCCTATATATGTTAATGTGTATATGCATACATGCAAATATGTATATATATATACATATGTGTATATATGTGTATATATGTGTATACATATATGTATGTATATGAATATATACATATACATGTGTTTGTTTATGTGTGTATATATATATATATATATATATATATATATATATATATATATATATATATATACACAAACAAATAAACATGTATATGTATATAAAATTATGTACATATAAATCTATGTATAGCATGTATATGTTATAAAAGCGGGTGCGGACACTTTCGCATTGCCTTAACCCGTCACACCATCTCCTCCCATTTCTTTAGTGTCTTTACATCTCTCCATATCCTTCAATAACCATCGTATTGTTTGCTCACGTTCTCTCCTCACTATTGGGAACGGAGTGAATAGCATCTCCCCACTGGGCATGTTAACCTTCTTCTGGTGCACAGAAAGGGATAGAAACGGAAAGAGAAGGAGGGATCTCCCGCCGAAATGAAAGATAATTCGTGGGACATATTGTTATTGTTGTTGTTGTTGTTGTTGTTGTTGTTTTTTATATGTGCGTATGTGTCCTTTGGTGAATCCTGTATATCAATTTCTACTGAGTTGATCTGTTAACTATGTTTAGAATCCAACGTTTAATATTTACTTTCTCTAAAGAAAATCATAAACAAAAATATAAATCATGTTTTATATGCATATATATATAGATATACACACAGATATACATATATATATGCATATATATATATATATATATATATATATATATATATATATATATATATATATATATATATATATATATATATATATATATATATATATATATATATATATATATATAAAACAATGAAAAATGATCAAGACTGAATCGTCGGTCGATATCAAATCCAATTTCCTTGTCTTCTCTACCCCTAACTCTCACGTACTCTAATACTCTTAAGAAATACCATCCTCTTGGCATTTGTTTTATGGGGGGTTTTTGGGTGGTTTTTGTTATTTTGCTTCATTTCGTTTATATTTACAATTACAATGAGAATTTCTTTTTTTCTTTTTTTTCTGTAGATTTGTTGACATTTTCGTTCATCTATTTTCATTAAATTATTCATGTCTTTTTCTATTTTTTTATTTTCTTTTATCGAATCAGGTAAGACGGAAATTAGAAGAGTGAATGCTGTAATGACTCAGGACTTGGCCGTTAATTTGTGGTTGACATCAGTTACGGTTTCGCTAAAGTGATTATATCACAGACAAACTGTGCTTGTGTTTTTTACGTGCTTAGAGACAGTTAAACAGCGCCACTACAACTGCTGTACAAACACAACTCCTACCTCTGCCACAACCTCCACGAGACCCCACAACCACCTCGACAAACCATAACCACTGCAATCACCACAACTATCTCAACCATCACAGCCACGTACATAACCACTGCAACCATTACATCTGTTTCCAGTTCTTCAATAGCAACCACTGCTACCACCATCAGCGTCCCTATTTATTAATATAATACAAGTTACCATATATTAACCGATATAATCGCCACTAGAACTGTTATATATTTTGTCTTCAGAAATTACCATCACCCTCATAATCGTCGTCATCGTCGTCGTCATCATCATCATCAGCAGCAGTAGTAACTGCGTGTGCATTTTATGTGTATATGTGTGTGTGTGTATGTATGTATGAGACATAGAGGGAGAGAGAAAGAGAGAGGGAGATGAAGAGAGAGAAAGAGAGAGGGAGATGAAGAGAGAGGAAGAAGAAGAGAGAGAGGGGGAACGGAACGGTAGAGAGAGACTTGTCTAGCTAGCTAACTTGATAGATAGATAGATAGATAGATAGATAGATACATTTCTTTTATTAGCCACACAGGGCTCAACGAAGATGGGACAAATACAATGTAGAGCTTTTCTTTTTGGGAGGGGGAAGGAAGGAAAAAAAAAAAAAAATTGGTGGTGTCGATCAAAAGGGATCGTAGGAAGGGAAAAAGGGGCAGTTCGATCAAAAGGGATCGAAAAAAAAAGAAAAGGAAAGGCCGATCAATAGGGATCGTGTATCACACAGTAATGTTCTCGTGTAAAAAGAGGGGAGGACAGTTTAGGTTTAGCCGTGGAAGGAAAAGCCCACGGAAAAGACCACGGTAACCTTGGTCAATATTCTCATTGAAGAAACTATAACAGTAAGTGACTCTCTTTTGCCTTTATTTTTTTTTTTTCTTGTTCATAGGGTTATGCTCAAGATGGCTCCGTCGTTCACACGTGCCATCCTTGCTACATTCACCCATCTTTTTTTGAAGCATTCACTAGACAAGACTTCCCTTTCTACTCTCAACTTCCTCTTCAGGTGATACTTGAAGAAGTTGATGAGAGATTGCCCAGAGAGGAAAGTCTTTGTCTCTAGACCTTTCAGACGCGTCCACCATACACATTCTTTCGCCATAGCCACAAGTACGATGAAAATAGCTCTTCCTTCCCGTTTAAAGGAAGGAGGCGCGACAATATTCACGATAGACTCGGCTGATAGACCGACTCGTCCCACACGCGATAGCAGTTGTTCGACGTAAGCCCACAGCTCGGAAATGGTGGGACACTGTACGAGTGCGTGCAGAACGGTTTCGTCGCTCTGCCGGCATCTCGGACAGGTCGGCCCCGTGTTTCTCGAGCCATGCCTGTAGAGCTTATCCCGAACGGGTAGTGCTTCTCGATAGCACTGCCAGGCCAGGGATCTCTGGAAGTTGTCCATAGGTCCCGGTCCGAAGGTCGTCTTAAACAGGCGGGTCAAGTATTTCTCGTCGACGCCCAGGTTCGCCCCGAGATCGTCGTCGTACCTTCCCTCCACTAATCCACTATAGAATGCGTTAGTTGTGATGCAGTCGCTCAAGGTTGACCCGGGTTGTTGGAGTTGCCGAAGAGCAGCGCGACACTCGCGGTGCCATTCGCCCTTCCTCGGCCTCTTCTTGATCCATGACTGCAGTTCGGTCATGGAGACGAGCTGTGGGAAAGCGCGCCGCACAAACGGTGACCACACCTGTTCACCGCTGTCTACGTAGAGCCGGAGATGTCGCAGTCTCAGCGCGTGTCTGCGCATCATCAACCACGGCATGCCCAGTCCTCCTTTTAACGGGTGTTGGCAGCAAACGGATCGCCTAACCATCGGAACGCTTCCTTTCCACAAGAAGCGGAAGAGGATGCGCTCCAGTTTGGTGATGGTAGGGTCGGGACAAGGAACGACGGTCAGGCGGTAGTAGATGACGGACGCGATGTACGTGTTCGCCACCTCCGCCCGACCTTTCAGGGAAAGCTTCCTCTCGGCCCATTGCCGGGCTAGAGTGGCCACCCTTCTCGTTATCTCGTCCCAGTTCTTCTCCGTTTGGAGGTCTGGACCACACCAGACCCCGAGCATCTCAACCAGACCGTCAGTCCAACGTCCCACGACGGAGGCGCTACTTGACGGCATGTAGATAGATAGATAGATAGATAGATAGAAAGGTAGATAGATAGATAGATAGATAGATAGATAGATAGAAAGGTAGATAGATAGATACATTTCTTTTATTAGCCACACAGGGCTCAACGAAGATGGGACAAATACAATGTAGAGCTTTTCTTTTTGGGAGGGGGAAAAAGAGGGCGGTCGATCAAAAGGGATCGTAGGAAGGAAAAGGGGGTAGTTCGATCAAAAGGGATCAAAAAAAAAAAAAGGGCGATCAATAGGGATCGTGTATCACACAGTAATGTTCTCGTGTAAAAGGAGGGGAGGACAGTTTAGGTTTGGCCGTGGAAAGAAAAGCCTACGGAAAAAAACACGGTAACCTTGGTCAATTTTCTCATTGAAGAAACTATAACAGTAAGTGACACTCTTTTGCCTTTTTGTTTTCTTTTTTTTTCTTGGATTTTTTTTTTTTTTTTTTTAGTTCATAGGGTTATGCTCAAGATGGCTCCATCGTTCACACGTGCCAACCTTGCTACATTCACCCATCTTTTTTTGAAGCATTCACTAGACAAGACTTCCATTTCTACTCTCACCTTCCTCTTCAGGTGATACTTGAAGAAGTTGATGAGAGATTGCCCAGAGAGGAAAGTCTTTGTCTCTAGACCTTTCAGACGCGTCCACCATACACATTCTTTCGCCATAGCCACAAGTACGATGAAAATAGCTCTTCATTCCCGTTTAAAGGAAGGAGGCGCGACAATATTCACGATAGACTCGGCTGATAGACCGACTCGTCCCACACGCGATAGCAGTTGTTCGACGTAAGCCCACAGCTCGGAAATGGTGGGACACTGTACGAGTGCGTGCAGAACGGCTTCGTCGCTCTGCCGGCATCTCGGACAGGTCGGCCCCGTGTTTCTCGAGCCATGCCTGTAGAGCTTATCCCGAACGGGTAGTGCTTCTCGATAGCACTGCCAGGCCAGGGATCTCTGGAAGTTGTCCATAGGTCCCGGTCCGAAGGTCGTCTTAAACAGGCGGGTCAAGTATTCCTCGTCGACGCCCAGGTTCGCCCCGAGATCGTCGTCGTACCTTCCCTCCACTAATCCACTATAGAATGCGTTAGTTGTGATGCAGTCGCTCAAGGTTGACCCGGGTTGTTGGAGTTGCCGAAGAGCAGCGCGACACTCGCGGTGCCATTCGCCCTTCCTCGGCCTCTTCTTGATCCATGACTGCAGTTCGGTCATGGAGACGAGCTGTGGGAAAGCGCGCCGCACAAACGGTGACCACACCTGTTCACCGCTGTCTACGTAGAGCCGGAGATGTCGCAGTCTCAGCGCGTGTCTGCGCATCATCAACCACGGCATGCCCAGTCCTCCTTTTAACGGGTGTTGGCAGCAAACGGATCGCCTAACCATCGGAACGCTTCCTTTCCACAAGAAGCGGAAGAGGATGCGCTCCAGTTTGGTGATGGTAGGGTCGGGACAAAGAACGACGGTCAGGCGGTAGTAGATGACGGACGCGATGTACGTGTTCGCCACCTCCGCCCGACCTTTCAGGGAAAGCTTCCTCTCGGCCCATTGCCGGGCTAGAGTGGCCACCCTTCTCGTTATCTCGTCCCAGTTCTTCTCCGTTTGGAGGTCTGGACCACACCAGACCCCGAGCATCTCAACCAGACCGTCAGTCCAACGTCCCACGACGGAGGCGCTACTTGACGGCATGTAGATAGATAGATAGATAGATAGATAGAAAGGTAGATAGATAGATAGATAGATAGATAGATAGATAGATAGAAAGGTAGATAGATAGATACATTTCTTTTATTAGCCACACAGGGCTCAACGAAGATGGGACAAATACAATGTAGAGCTTTTCTTTTTGGGAGGGGGAAAAAGAGGGCGGTCGATCAAAAGGGATCGTAGGAAGGAAAAGGGGGTAGTTCGATCAAAAGGGATCAAAAAAAAAAAAAAAGGGCGATCAATAGGGATCGTGTATCACACAGTAATGTTCTCGTGTAAAAGGAGGGGAGGACAGTTTAGGTTTGGCCGTGGAAAGAAAAGCCTACGGAAAAAAACACGGTAACCTTGGTCAATATTCTCATTGAAGAAACTATAACAGTAAGTGACACTCTTTTGCCTTTTTGTTTTCTTTTTTTTTCTTGGATTTTTTTTTTTTTTTTTTTTAGTTCATAGGGTTATGCTCAAGATGGCTCCATCGTTCACACGTGCCAACCTTGCTACATTCACCCATCTTTTTTTGAAGCATTCACTAGACAAGACTTCCATTTCTACTCTCACCTTCCTCTTCAGGTGATACTTGAAGAAGTTGATGAGAGATTGCCCAGAGAGGAAAGTCTTTGTCTCTAGACCTTTCAGACGCGTCCACCATACACATTCTTTCGCCATAGCCACAAGTACGATGAAAATAGCTCTTCATTCCCGTTTAAAGGAAGGAGGCGCGACAATATTCACGATAGACTCGGCTGATAGACCGACTCGTCCCACACGCGATAGCAGTTGTTCGACGTAAGCCCACAGCTCGGAAATGGTGGGACACTGTACGAGTGCGTGCAGAACGGCTTCGTCGCTCTGCCGGCATCTCGGACAGGTCGGCCCCGTGTTTCTCGAGCCATGCCTGTAGAGCTTATCCCGAACGGGTAGTGCTTCTCGATAGCACTGCCAGGCCAGGGATCTCTGGAAGTTGTCCATAGGTCCCGGTCCGAAGGTCGTCTTAAACAGGCGGGTCAAGTATTCCTCGTCGACGCCCAGGTTCGCCCCGAGATCGTCGTCGTACCTTCCCTCCACTAATCCACTATAGAATGCGTTAGTTGTGATGCAGTCGCTCAAGGTTGACCCGGGTTGTTGGAGTTGCCGAAGAGCAGCGCGACACTCGCGGTGCCATTCGCCCTTCCTCGGCCTCTTCTTGATCCACGACTGCAGTTCGGTCATGGAGACGAGCTGCGGGAAAGCGCGCCGCACAAACGGCGACCACACCTGTTCACCGTTGTCTACGTAGAGCCGGATATGTCGCAGTTTCAGTGCGTGTCTGCGCATCATCAACCACGGCATGCCCAGTCCTCCTTTTAACGGGCGTTGGCAGCAAACGGATCGCCTAACCATCGGAACGCTTCCTTTCCACAAGAAGCGGAAGAGGATGCGCTCCAGTTTGGTGATGGTAGGGTCGGGACAAGGCACGACGGTCAGGCGGTAGTAGATGACGGACGCGATGTACGTGTTCGCCACCTCCGCCCGACCTTTCAGGGAAAGCTTCCTTTCGGCCCATTGCCGGGCTAGAGTGGCCACCCTTCTCGTTATCTCGTCCCAGTTCTTCTCCGTTTGGAGGTCTGGACCACACCAGACCCCGAGCAACTCAACCGGACCGTCAGTCCAACGTCCCACGACAGAGGCGCTGCTTGACGGCATGAGCTTGCTTCTCCAGGTGCCGAGCCGCAAGCCCACTGACTTATCCCGGTTGATTTTTGCTCCCGTTACCGTTTCGTAGTCTTTCAGTGTCTCGCCGACAAGCTCGATGTGCTTTTGGCTAGACACTATGACGGTGACGTCGTCCGCGTATGCCGACACGCTCGTCCCGCATCCCAACTCTCGCGGGATGCCCCTCAGCGTCGCCATCTTCCGCAGTAGTGGCTCGAGAGTCAATACGTACAGGAGCGACGAGAGGGGGCATCCCTGACGGACCGAACGTGCAATGTCGAATCGTCTTGATAGGTGCCCATTGACGCGAACTACCGAACGGATGCCCCTGTACAAGGCAGCCATCCAGCCGCAGAAAATGGGACCGAAGCCGGCCGCCATGAGGACAGCCTCCAAGTATTGATGGTCTACCCTATCGAAAGCTTTCGATTGATCTAAATTGATCAGGGCCCCACCCATGCCAGGTTCCTGAACTACCCTCTCTATGATGTAGCGCATCAGATGGAGGTTGTCATGGATGCTCCTGCCCGGCACGGCGCACGTTTGCGCCTTGCCGATCAGTTTCTCGATGACAAGCGCCAACCGCTTGGCTAACACCTTGGCCAACATTTTCATGTCTGCATTGAGCAGAGTGATGGGCCTAAAGTTATCTATGACGTCCCCCTTGTTTGGATCTTTCTTCAGCAGAGTTACGGCTCCTCGGCTCACAAAACCGGGAATGCTCCCGTTCTGCTGCCAGTTGCAGTACACCGCCACCAAGACGTCTCCAAACAAGTCTGGCATACAGTTGTAAAGCTCGTAGGGAAGACCATCCAAGCCCGGAGATTTGTCCCTCGAGCATCCCGCCATCGCGTCCCTCACTTCCGCCGCCGTGATGGCACCTTCGCAGCACTCCGCCTCTCCTGTTGAGAGTCGTGGCAGGATGTGCAGGTAGGCACTGAAGTTCACCCTGCGTTCTCGCTCGCCACTCGTCCCAAACAGTCGAGTAAAGTGCCGCTGAAAGGCCTCACACATTTTGCCTGGCTCGAGCAGTTCGCGCCTCTGTTCGTCCACCAGAGACCGAATGGTGGCTCTGTTGCCCTGTTGCGCCTCCGCCACCCGAGCCTCTCGCGCGGCTCCAACACCTTCGTTCCTTAGAGCACGCATCCTAGCCCTCACAACGCACCCTTCATGTTTGGCGTTGAAGTGTTGGTCTAGGGCCAAACTCGCTACCAAAACGTTGGATGCGACGCCACTTCTAATTGCCTATTCTAGTTTCTTAACTAGTTCACCCTCTACTCTGTTTCTGTCTATGACTAGTGCTTTGCTATACCTAACCGCTTCTGCTTTTATTGCTCTCTTGAGGGCAAACCACCATTTGTTATTGATGATGGCTCCCGTCAAAGCCCTCTTTACTAACGTGCTAATCCGGTCTCTGAAAACTTGTCTCGACGGGAAAGACGCGTTTAGTTTCCAGTAACCGGGGCCCTGCCTATGTGTCTTATCTAAGTCTAGCGTACACGTCACAAGTTTGTGATCCGTGTAGCTGACTATGTGAAATTGTGGACACCCTATGCTATCTTTATCTACTCTCCTACACAGTACTCTATCTAGATATGATCTCGACGACCCGATGCGGTTTGTCCATGTCCACATTGGCGCATTCGGATGGTCGAGTCGGTACCTGTCAGACAGTTGAAAGCGTCTGAGCAGGTCTTTGAGGCATTTGCATCCCCGTCTATTCCTATCTCTGCCCACATAGTCTAGATGCGTGTCCAAGGTAGCATTCCAATCCCCCACTAAAAGTAAAGGACGAGACGTTCCTAGGAATACTTCTAGACGTCGAAAGAAATCCGACCTACCTGTTAAAGGTGGTGCGTATACTGATATGAGTCGAAAGGCACACCCATCGCTGCCATCGACATCCAGAACAACCAATCTACCCTCCGGGTCTATGAATACTGTCTTTACTTCGAGATCCAGACTCTTGCGAAAGAGTACCGCTGTGCCACTACCGCCCATTCTCGGAAGACAGGGAGAAAATAAATGTTAAACTGTCTGCCAAACATGGACGTTAGGGCCCGCGAATCATGGAGTCTGGTCTCGCTTATGGCTATGATTTCTAGTTTGTGTGACTTTATGTCGTTTAGGAGGTACCCTTGTTTCCAAGGAGACCCCAAGCCACGCGCATTTACACAACCAATCTTGAGCATAATTCTAATGTGACTGTTAGAGTTTTAAGGAGAGTCACTTACCCTTCGAGAGTTTTTGTCTCCTCCTTCGGGTTTTCTTCGAGGAGATCCTTGTACAGTTTTTTCGCCAGGTATTTTTGGCATTTGCCAACTGCCTTTGGAAAAATAGATTTTAGTGTGTGGTGCAGGGTTGGTGTAATGTGTAGTATTTTTATGTGTTCTGGCGGTGTTGTGTACGGGTGGTTGCTGGTTTTTTATGTCTTCGTTTGTTATGTTTGTTTTTGTGTTGATGTATTCCATCAACTCTGAGTTTTTTGTGTTGATGGCAGTGAGCATTGTGTGTCTGCTTACTTTTGGGGTTTTGTTGCTTGTGTTGTTGTTGTGTGTGCTTGTGTTGGTGTCTGGAGTGTTTTCGGGAGTTGTGTATCTCCCTGCTTTGTTTGTGTTTTCTTTTCTTTTCTTGCTCCTCTTCCTCCTTCCTTTCTGGGCTATTTGCCAGTCCTCATTACTTTCGTCTTCCGACGAAGGTCCGAGGAATCGGAAGGGGGTAGGGGCATGCCGTGTGGATCTGTGTTTGTTTGTGTAAGTGGTTGTGTTGTTGGTTTTGTTTTTGTTGGTTGTTGACTTTCTGGTTGTGGTGTATGTGATGTGTGGGAAGTGGGATCAGTTTTTGTATTGTCTTTTGGTTTAACTGTTTCTTTAGTTCTTGTTGTTGTAGGTGTTTTTCCGGATGCTGTTTTATGTTCGTT